>NC_044994.1:40164897-40287164 GCF_008728515.1 Papio anubis
CCCTTCTCCCCTCCCTCCTGTACTCCCTTCTAACCTGACTCCCTTCCTCTTCCTCTCCTCCCTCCTCTCCTCCCTTCTCTTTCCTCCCCTCCCTCCCTTTCTTCTTCTTTTTTAATTTTAAGAATAAAAGAAAGCAAAGGAAAAGGGGAAGGAAAGATCAATAGGCATAATTACTTTAAACGTTATTGATGTTAAAAGGGAAAAGCCACCACATTTGCGCGCACCTACTGAGTGGCAGGAAGGGCCAGTGTTGCACATGTCCCACCCAAACCCCACAGGAGCTTTCCGGGCAGGTGTTGTCACCTCCTTTTTATGAGTGAAGAAGAGGCTAAGCCAGGATGCTGAGTGACACAGGGACTTACTCTGACAGAAGCACTGGGTCAGGCTGCCAGCGCCCCCCAGGGTGGAAGGCTAAACCTGAACTGAGACTGGGAGTGGGGGAGCTTCCCCAATCCTTTCCAGCTGACAGGAGCTCCCGGTCTGGAGGAGGATGTCAAGTAGTGAACCCTTGTGTTCCCTGGGTGTCCACAGTGGCACATTTTGCTATGTCCTTGCTACCCCCACAAAGGCCCACCTGCTTGGGAGTCCCAGTCATTTGGAAATGAAAATGCACTTTTGCATTTCAGAGTGTGGCTCCTATGGGAAGGATGTGGAAATGGCAGAATCAAAAAGCATTTTAATTACAAGACACACCCGACCCTGCTGTGCTGATTGAATTTGGAAACCCCATTCTGGGGAGGGAGGTTCAGCACAGAGCTGACTACTCAGCAACAGCACGGAGGTGTGGATTAAAGGTGTCCTGGGCGCCGAAGGTGACGAGAAAGCCACTATGGCTATACTTGCTGCTGAGGGAGAGAGGGGGCCTAGACCACTCATGCTGAGGAACCACGCTGACCAGCGCTTACAGTTAGGAGGGCAGTGTTCCCTTGACTTGGGGTGGGTGACCCTGTGAAGGAGTATTTACCAAGACCTGTAAGGGGCTGAGGTATCAGGAGGAAAACCGCCGGAATGTGCTTTGTCTAAATAGACTTCTGTTCCCAATGGGAACAGTGGGCCTTATTCTGGCCCTCCACTTCGAAGCGGGCAGGGTGGCACCGTGGTCAGGGGGTTAGTGGCTCTGGGTTCCAGTCTCGGCTCTGCTAGAGCTTGCCTGGTGGACTTATCCTCACCATTTTGCCACTTGGAGCTTCAGGCCTCTCATCTGCAGAATACGGCATGGACATATCACGTCCTGAGGCCCCCCAGCATTAACGAAACTCTTCTTCCATTGGAGAATTGACATCATGAATTCTTCCTTCTCAGGTCAGTGGAGCCAGGCGCTTGATTTCCCAGGCAGCTTCGATCAGGCAGGGGCATGGGTCTTGGGTTCTTCCAATCAGATGCGCCAGCACTAGACTTCACGCTGCGGAGAGCAGTGTGAGGGAGTGCAGAGTGTGGCACCCATTTTCCCAGGAGACACTGGTGGAGAAGGGGGGTCACAAGACAGAGTCCCCTGACAGTGTCCAGGGCCTGAGCTGCTGTGATCTGACACAGTGTGGCTTGGGTGGTTCTGGGCTTCCTCGTTTCCAGGCCATGTGCTACCCCTAGTCCATTTGGTGACTTTGTGCAAATTAGACAATTAGGCACCCCTTCAAGATGCTCTACTGCCCTCTGCTGGAAAATTGTTTGTATACAAATGTACCAATATGTCTAGGGCTTGAATGGCAGCCTCTAAATGTAATGGTGTTGTGCAGTATGCAACCTGGACAACTGATCTTCGTGGCTCTGCCGGCCTGACTTTTTTCTGGCTCTTGTGAAAATTCTGAAAGAGACTTAATTTCCTGTAGTAAATGCCTTTTCTACTTCAGCTAGCTGAAGTGGCTTCCGGTGTTTGACGAAGAACTCTGACTGATATGAATAGGGATGCTGATACATGCCTCCTGGGGTTGAAACCAGATGACTTGTGGAAGCAAGAGTCTCCGAGAAGGCATAAGGCACCTGCGTTACTCAGTGAGTTTGTACTTCATTTATTGTGAGAGGAACATGGGAAAATGATCTAATTCACTCTATCTTCCTTCCTTATTCTGGAAACCTATTTGTTTATTCTTTTATTTTTGTTGTCAGGGTCAGAGTTCATGGTTAAAGAGGGGAGCCGCAAGGATGAAAATGTGAGTGTGCGTTATACATATTCCAGCAGGGTGACTTGTAGGGAAAATGGCTTTGCTGGGTCTCGCTCATGCACTGTTGTGTCTCCTATTGTTACAAGGAGAGATGACATCAGCCTATGTACCATTTGTCCGGTGGCTGTGTGTGTGTATGTGAGTGTGTGTGAGAGTGTGTGTGTGTATGAGTGTGTGTGTGTGAGTGTGTGTGTGTCTGGCTGCAGATAATGTGATCAGGTTCCAGGTTTTCCAGGGCAAATTTGAGATGTTTTGTTTTTATATATCAGGCCCTTTCTGGACCCATATGTTTTGGTTTAGGCCACGTGGGCACTGCCACTCAAGGTCATAGCAGCCTCTGTCCAGGGTGTGCCAAGAAGAGAAAAGGAGTAGGATCTCCCCAGGGAATCCTCCTTCCATCAATTTATGGAAATGCCTGTCTGTCTCAGTCCTCAGCCTTCAAACCTGAAAGGAGCGAAAGGTGAGTTGCTTGCTTCCTGCATTCCCCATCCATTTCTGAGCCAGGAAGTGGGATAAGGGAGGGATGGGCGGGAGCTGCGAGGCCGGTAACTGTTCAAGGGTGCAATTTCAAGGCTCCTCTGCCCAGAGAAACCAGGCTTGTTTGCTGCTGGCAATGTGACAGTGCTTTGCTAAGGGGCCTTTCTTTCCACCTTGAATGAGGAGCAGGGGCGGCAAAGGCCAGGAGAGGGAGCCATTGAGTCACGTTCACATTTAGTGACTCCTTTCAGGTCAGGTTTGGACAGAGGGGAGGACAGACGGAAAGGGTGTCTACATCCGGAGGGGTAGTTGTGTTAGGAAGAGGGACTTAAGAGCGGAGAAAAGGAAGACACGGGGGAATTGGGGAAGGGGGTTCACTGGATACAAACCTCCTCATTCTGGAATTTGTCCTAGGATGTCCCAGGTCCCTGGAGGTCCCTTGGCATGAGTGTCGCCCACCCCCACGGGCTCGTGCTTCCAGCTGGGGGACTAATCCTGATGCCCTAATGAAGTCCCAACTTCGCCCACTCTCAGAGGGGAAAGGCCACGTACAGGGCACCCGGCTGTGCCCTGTTCTGGAAGCGCCCCTTACATGCTGGTTGCCCGTTCTGCAGTGAGCTCAGAGGTCCCTCAGGGAGGAAGAGCTGTCCAGACCCCAGGAAAGGAGGAGTGGCGTCTGTAAAGGGCTCTTTCAGGAAGGGGCAGACCCTGGGTCAGATAAAGGCCTGAGACGAGGGTCTTACTTCCCGTTGGGTCATTACTATTCTCTTGTCACATGTTTGGGGACTCTAAGTAAGAACCATGGCTTTTCTATGAAGTCCCCTTCTCTGACCCCAACTTGCTGCAGGTGACTGGTTTGGGGAGAAGGGGGCCGGCAGCCCTGGGCCACCAAGCTGAGTTTTGTGAACCTGCCCAATGCTTCTTTTTCACTCGCCACCCACTCCCTGTGGCATGGTTCTTCTTCCACGGTTGTATGGCGGATATGTATTCACCTTTTCACAAATTAGATGGAGGGAACCCTGGAGACTCTCCTCTCCAGTATCCTTTTTCTTATTTTTTGATACAGGGTATATCGCTCTGTCACCCCAACTAGAGTACAGTGGTGTGATCACAGCCCACTGTAACCTCAAACTCCCAGCCTCAAGCAATCCAATCCTTCCTCCTCAACCTCCCAAAGTGCTGGGATTACAGGGCTGAGCCACTGCGCCCGGTCTCCAGCATTCTTAAGAGGCAGTGCTGAACTCTTGTGCTGACTGAGAGCTCACTCCTTCACAAGGGACCTTGTTCCTCTTTAGGACAACTCCAGATGTTAGGGAGTTCTCTCCTTTTTTTGGGCACCCAGTTGCCTCCTGGACTCTCTCTCCTATTGACTCGGGTTGGCTAAATTTTTGGAGAAAGCTTCCCCTCCCCAGCACACCTGTAGAAGTTCCAAGGCCTGTTTGAATGTGTCCCTTAAGCCTTCTTCTCCAGGTAAGCTGCGCGTGTTTCTTTGGCCTGTCCTCGGAGGCCTCATTCTACTTCCTTCACTCCTCTTCCCTCCACTGAAGGCTCTTTTGCTATCAGGAGCTCCCTTAGCACCTTGGAACCCCAGGGGGCAGGTCACACATGGCCAGGCTCCATGGAATTCCCACCTGGCCAGGCCTAGAAGGAGATTTTACTCACAGGAGATCAGGAGCACCCAAGGGTCAGGGCCCAGTGGGCCCAGTTCCCTACCCCTTCTCCATCTTCTCCAGTGTCCACCTATGTCACTCAGTGGACACTGACCCCCAGAATGAGGACCACATGATCCTAGAATGGCCGAGCTGAGCAGAATCTTGACGAGCAGCTGGCCTTGCATTTCTTGCACTGGGCTATGCTTACCCTGAGCCCTCAGCCATGGGCTGGGGGCCTCCCAAAGCTGTAGGGTGGCCAAGAAACACTTTGACTTCACTAGAAGATTCTGGGGAAAAGGCAAGTCACTTAACTGGCAAGTTGATCAAAACGATATTTTTATATTAAGACAGATGCGTATATGTTATGTAATAAAATGCAGAAACATGAATTTCAAAGCCAAAACAGGAGACTTCAGAGGTTTACACTACAGATAGGTTCCTTTGGGCTATTTCTTTAGTGTTCTGCCCCCAATTTGCCAACCAGCTGGCCCCCCTCTGCTGAGGGCTGTTTAGGTGGAGAACTTCGAGAACTTCAAGAAGCTCTGATTACTCCATTTCCTTTATTACTAGAGGTGAGGGAAGTGAGGACCAGAGTGGAGGGGTGATTAGACTGAAGACACACAGCTTGGAGGAGTCCAGATTGGAAACTCAGATCTGTTCTTTTCTCTGTACCAAGAAACGCTGCATAGAAGTTGCCTACTATGGCAAGAAACGAATCAAAAATAGAAAAGAGGCTCCGGGTTGACCCTTGGTTATCCAGAGATACAATTGGAAGAACAATGTTACCAAGAGTCTGGGCTGTGGGTTGTAAGTAGCGCTGACTCCATTCAATGACAGAAGTATATTCCTTTACCTTAGGTTCTTTTAGGATCTAATGTTCTTTGGGAAAGAGGCTCAGGTGAAGAAGGGAGGAGAAGCCCAACGCCAGCGCCGGGAAGTGAGAGGAAGAAGGCCCAGAGAGCAGTAGGGACAGCCGGAGCCCACTCCGGATGTCAGGCTAGGGAACCGGTAGGACTTCCCTTGCTCACACACCCTGGGGTGCAGCTGCAGACGTGTGTGAACACACGCACATACACGCACACCTTACACTCGGGCCCACCGATGCCGCAAAGCTTAAGATCCAACCATGCCTTACAAAGCTGGAATGTAAGAGACTACCGAGAATTGAGTTCTGCCCTCCCGACCATGAAACACCCCTGGATAACTGAAACGGCAATTGGAAGGGGGATTCAATCTTACCAGGCAATTAAGCAAGCATAGCTCACTTTTACTCAAAACACTGTCCTTTAAAATATTAAATAAGGGTCAAAGGTTTTGTTTTTCTTTGTAAAGGTGTCTTTGACATTATTTTAAGTTTATGACACCCAACAGTCAAAAACCTTAAGACTGGCTTGTTGCTGTCCTGTGAACTTTCAGAAGTCACATCTCACAGAAGTGCGACTCTCAATATAATTTAATCAAGTCAATTAATACTGTTTAATAAATAGGCCAGAAAATTAGCTGCGAGTTTTTCTCGGTGGGATGTGGCGTGCGACCGAAGTTATGGAAGATTGTCCCTTGAATCACTAAGGCAAACTTTGCTGAGTGTCATTTTACATAGAGCAATCACATAAAAAAAGAGTTATAAATAGAAAAAATTCCAAAGTTCTCCCACAGACAGACAGGGAAATCGAAACATCAAAAAAAAAAAAAAAAAATTGAAGCAAAACAAAAACACAACCACCCCTCCCCCGACAACCCATTTGCTTCAAGTTCTTGATCATACAGTACTCAACATCTTTGGATATTTTACAATGTACAACTCCAAACTGCAGCCAAGAAAAAACAGAAAGAATTAACCAGTCATCTGAAAAACTGAGTTTATAAGAAGTCATCACCTTTACAAAATAAAAACAAAAGCCCCAACACCACTGGATTCCAATTTATTCATGTTTCCTTTTTTTTTTTTTTTCTCTCTCTTTTAAAGTCTGGTTCGGCCCCAATCGCTTGGCTGATGGGGGTGACACGGGCACATTGGCTGGTGGACATGGGCATGCTTCTGGGGCAAGTGTCTGAAACGAAGACAGGAATCTGAGAGGCGGCTACAGGAATCTGAGAGGTGGCTGCCCAGGCAGATGACTTCTGAGAACAGAGGGCGTGTGTAGCAATCCTGCTGGCTGGAGTGGCATCCGGTGGTGCGAAGAATCAGGGGGTCTCTTCCGGAGAGCTGTGAGAGGGACAGAGTCTGTGCTCTTCTCTGGCCTTTTTGTTTGTTGTGTGTTTGCTCAGGAAAAAGCCAAGGCGACGGGAAGAGCTGAAGTCTCTTTGTGCCCACAGCACAGAGATTGGGGACTCCAGCCCTGGGCCCTCCCTGGGGATGAACCCTCCTCCTCTCTGGGCTGCTAAGAAACCAAAGCAAACTCGGCAAGAAAAGAGAGGGGAGGGAAGGGGAGAGAAGCTCAGGAAGGCACGGGGCCAGCAGAGCCTTCCTTTTCAGGACCTGCTGAAAACTCAAGAACCAGGAGAACATGTGACAGCTCTAACTCACAGAGCCCTTCAAACCTCAGAGGCCTCCACTTCTCTGCACTGAGCCCTTTTGTTAAAAAAGGGAGCCAAGTACTCCCACTTCACCCCCAGAGGGAGGAGGAAGGGGTTGAAGGGGGTTCTCACACAGCAAACGGGACCATCGCTAGCAATGCCAAGGCCCTGAGGAACCCACAACTCAAAAAGCAAACAGATAAACCCTAGAAAACCACGTATGTATTTTGTCTGTTTTCAGGAATCAGGGTGAGGGGAAACAGTTGCCAGGTGTTAAGAGGTGGCCCCCATCTCTTCGATGTTGGCCCTGAGAGCCCCAAGACACTGCACAGCCTTGGAAGGGGCATTGGAGATGGGGTAAACACTAAATAGTGCCACCAGGGGTCCAGACACGAACAGCGGCCTGCAGGGAAGGTAAGGTAGCATTCGGAGTTTGCAGACCTGCCTGTGGGCTTTGGTGAAGTTCGGAAGCTCCCCTGACCCCCGATCTCTGTCTAGTCTGGCCATATTTCTCATCTATGCTAATATGCTAATATAGAGCTGGATGTAATAAAACTAAGTCCAGAAAGATAAACTGTTTCCCCATGGACTTGGGGAGTACAAAGCTCCTACCTTCTCTGGGATTCTCTGGGGGGATAGGTGTGTATGTGTTTAGAGGTGGAGGGAGGAAACCTAAGTTACCAGCCCCTTCTATAGCCGGGTGACACTGAGCTACAGAGGGCTGACCTGTCAAGGTCACAGGACAGGTAAGGGGAAAAACGGCCCTGGCCTCCCAGAGCCTGATTCCTGACTGGTTCCAGGGGGCCTCCCTGCCAACAGAGCATTTCTTTCTATGTGGCAGGTGGGTAGTTCTCAAAAAGACCCCGGGGCCACTGGAGACTGGAAAATGAGCCCTCAGAGGAGTGTTGGCAGAGACTCTGCCACAGGGGGTGGGGCTTAACCAAGGTGCATGCCCAGCCCCTACCTCCTCCTGCTCCATCTGGCTGGGCCCCAGGCCAACCACCCCCTGACCCCTCGTAACTCACCCAGCTCCTAAGTGCCCCTGGGCATCCAGTTCTGTGTGGCTTGGGCCGGTGCAAATTTCTACATGAGAGCCAGAGAGACAGCCAGGGAGGGAGGCCCGGGCTCCTGGTCTTTTGGGAAGAGATGCCCGTCTCAGAACAGCAAAAGGAGGCAGCTGCTTTAGGAGCCTGGGAAAATGCCATCACTGATAGTATTATTATTTTTTTTCCATTTTCCCTTTGTGTTTTTAAAATGAAAAGTTCAGATCCATGGGGTGGGGAAGAGCGGGCCTGGAGGGAGAAGGACTGGAGGGCTGGTGGGCTGGAGTCGACAGTGACCAGCCTAGTTGTTGGCTTCGGACATGGAGGCCACGTGGTTGAGGCCGGCGAGCCCAGGGAGGCCGGCCAGGCCCGCGGCCCACGGGTCGGGCAGCGGGAAGTAGGGCCGCGCGGCTGCCACGTTCTCGGCCAGCGCGAAGGCCAGGAGGCCCCCCGCGTTCCTCTCAGCCTCCAGCTGCGCGCGCCCGAACAGCTTCATCTGCGTCTCCTCGAACTGCCGCTCCAGCTCCTGCAGGCTCAGGGCGCCCTTGGGCGCTGCCAGGAAGTGCTTGGCGGGGCTGGGGCCCGGGAGGCACACGGCTGCGCCGCCCAGGTGGCCGCCCACTTCGCCCAGAGCCGGAGGCATCACGAAGGCCGCCTTGTCGGGGGCCGGGCCACCCGGCCCGAAGAGCAGGCTGGCGGCCCTCCACGCAGCGGGCTTGCGGCCGCGTCGGGGCCGCGCCATGCGGCAGCTCTGGCGCTTGATGTGGCGGTGCAGGTGGTCGGAGCGCGTGAAGCTCTTGTAGCAGAACTCGCACTGGTAGGGCCGCACTCCCGTGTGGATGCGCATGTGGTTCTTGAGGTCGTAGTTGTGCACAAACTTGGCGTTGCAGTGGATGCACAGGTAGGGCCGCTCCCCCGTGTGCTTCCGCATGTGGATTTTCAGCTTGTCCTGCCTGCAATGCAGAGACTGGCGGTCAGTTCCGCAGGGAACACCAGGAGCCATTCCTAACCTTCTGCTCCCCTTTCCTTCAGAACCAGCCGAGGCTCCCTACTGCCATGGAGTCAAACCCCAGAAATAGGTCCCATGCTAGATCTACCCTCAACTGCTGCCCCACCTTAGACAGGTATGGTTACTCACCTGGATTAAAGGGATGTGGAAAAAGCAGTGTCTGGAAAGTCCCACTCCCCTAAACTCCTTTTATATCCGAGCTCAGAGTCATGAAACTCCCACTCTATTAGGAGTTTATCTCACATACTGGGAAGACACTTCGCCAGAAGTCAGGGTTCTGACCTTAGTCCTCGGATAGTGCAGCGACTTCTGCTGATACTAGATTGCACTTTAATCTCACACCCACTCTCTCCAGGCAACCATATGCTTTCCCTCCAGTTCATCTATATGCTTTGGCCCAAAGTCCCTGGTCCCATCCCAGCCCCCGGGCTGTTGAGATCTGTCTGTGTTTGGCACTAATCTGGGAGGCTATAGAAGCTTGGGCACACCTTGTTCAAACCTCCTGCATGGTGGTTTCTTATCCTAAGCCTTGGGCTCTCCTCTTTGTCTGTAGACAATTTCAGGGTTTACAAAAGAGCCAGGTGCGAGAAGAATGCAGCCTAATCTAGGGCAAAACTTTTCGGGGTTTAAGTGGTATTATTCACAGGTAAGGTATGGTGTAGGGTGGGGCGCCTGTGACTTTTGGGGGTCTGGGAGCCTCTGCGCCAGCTGCAGACCCACCACCAACTTGGTGGTGACCTCAGGCAAGTTACTTAACCTCACTGCCCAGAGCTGAACCTGGTGCCAGACATCAATTCTCATTGTCCAGGGCTGATGGAAAGAACCGGATCCTGTGTGAGCTAGATTCCACATACCTCCTGGTGGCCTTGACAGGAAAACTGACATCAGGGGGTTGTTTTCATAAAGACTGAGCATTGGGTAAACCAGCTTAAGCTGGCTGAGGTACAGGCAGCTGGGCTGCAAGAATTCCTCTTGGGATAATTCGCAGCCTTCCCCAATGGGGCCATACGGGCCAGGAAGCTCTGTGTCTAGTCTCCTACCTCCTCCCTGAAGGTGTGGCTTGTGTGGAGCATCTGCCTATAATTTCAGACTCTGCTGTGAGGTTAGAGCAGATGTGGAGTCCAGGTGTCCTCCCTAAGATGGCCAGATTTAAACCCTGTTTCACATAATCCCACGACATCAGGTGCAGGTCCTAGGCTCCTGGTGTCCCCTGGCCACTAGAGGTCTCACCAGCTCTCATTTTCAAAATGGTTCTCCAGGGGCAGAGCAGGAGAGAAAAGGACATTCCCGTGAACACTGGCAGGCACTGTGGGAAGAGGGTCAGAGAGGATAGACCGTCCTCCCACCTGTGCTCACAGGAAAGCTGGAGAGCCCCTGGCACGGGGGAAGGGAAGTGGGGTCACCCTCCTCCCTTCCACATCCCACTGCTCCTGCCTCTTCTCAAACCCACCAGCCACCCCTAGGCTACATGGTACTCTGCTGTGATATCCCACCCCCTACCAGCATGCTGTGGTCTCTGTAACCCAGATTTCACCTAGATGATTGGATTTTTGAGGAGGAAGGGACCTCAGAGACCATTTAGGCCAGTGGGTATCAAACTTAAGGATGCATTCGAACCATAATCAGGACTCAATAAAACAGTGCTGGGCCCTACTCCTAGAGATTCTGATCAGTAGGTCTGGGATGGGGCAGAGGGACAAAGGATTTGCATTTCTAACCAGGTGCCACATGCTGGTGGTGGTGGTGGTGGTCCGCGGACCCCATACTGAGAACCACTGGTCCAGGCAAAGCCTCCACTATGTAGGTGGGCAAACAGGCCCAGCTGGGGAACTTGCCAAGCTCACCCAGAGGGTCATGGCAGGCCCGGGAGTCAAGGCCTCTTTTCTCACCACAGCACTGTGACGGTGAAAATGGAAGTGTCAGGTGCCTGTACCCCTGGAGTGATGTAACTTCCCAGTCCTGAGGGGTATGTCTTGGGCCTCCACAAATTCCCCCAGGCTCTGGTGGAAACACTGATGCTAGGTGGTTGGTTGGGCTCCCTCACCAGGCCTAGCAGAGGGCTCAGCTCAGAATCAGCTAAGCGGGCTGTAAATGCATCATCTTATTACTCCTCACCACAGCCTAGGAGGTAGGTTTTTTTATTTTTATTTTTATTTTTTTGAGACAGAGTCTCGCTCTGTCACCCAGGCTGGAGTGCAGTGGCACGATCTCGGCTCACCACAACCTCTGCTTCTCAGGTTCAAATGATTCTCCTGCCTCAGCCTCTTGAATAACTGGGATTATAGGCATGCATCACCATGCCCGGCTAAGTTTTGTATTTTTTAAAGTAGAAACGGGTCAGGCTGGTCTCAAACTCCTGACCTTGTGATCTGACCACCTCGGCCTCCCAAAGTGCTGGGATTACAGGCATGAGCCACCATGCCCGGCTGAGGTAGGTTTTTGTTTTTTTGAGACGGAGTCTCGTTCTGTCACCCAGGCTGGCTTGAGTGTAGTAGTGCGATCTTAGCTCATTGCAAGCTCTGCATCCCAGGTTCATGCCATTCTCCTTCCTCAGCCCCCCAAGTAGCTGGGACTATAGGCACCCACCACCACACCTGGCTAATTTTTTTTTTGTATTTTTAACAGAGACAGGGTTTCACTGTGTTAGCCAGGATGGTCTTGATCTCCTGACCTCGTGATCCGCCCGCCTCAGCCTCCCAAAGTGCTGGGATTACAGGCGTGAGCCACTGTGCCTGGCCAGGTAGGTTTTTTTTAAGTCACTATTACACATAATTAGTAGTACGAACCCTTAGGTCACTCTCAAACAATGGACAATATAAGTGGTAAATCTTCAAATGTCTTCCAAACTTCTCATTAGTGTATCTAAAGTAAGTCCCATTTTTGTGGCAATTGGTCCGAGTATGTAAGAAGTGCTGAGAAGGTGCCTACAATATCCTTTTATTGAACACCTGCTTTGGGCAGGTAAATACATGACTTCATTGACCCTGGGAGTTCATTATTCAGAGGCAAGGTATGGTGTAGAGATAGGGCCCCTCCAGGAGTCTGGGAGTCCCTGTTGTAGCTCCAGACCCACCACCAACTTTTTGGGTGGCTTTAGGCAAGTTATTTAACCTCTTTGTGCAGAGCTAAACCTAGGACCAGACATCACTTCCCATTGTCCAGGGCAGATGGAGGGAATTTGGGTTTGCGTGAGCTAGATTCAACACATTTGGTGTACTTTCCTCACCTGGACACAGGCAGAAAGAGGCTCAAAGAAGTTAAGAGCTTCCCAAAGGTATCCAGCTGGTGAGGGGCAAAGGAACCTGAGGGGCTACCTGGCTGTGGTTTGTTTGTAAGCTATTCTGGGGATGAAGAAGGATGGATTTTCACACCTGGGACTCCCAACCTGAGGCCTACAAGGACTGCTGCAGAAAGGGCAGACCAGAACAATCAAGAGAAGGTACCAGTAGCTAGCCAGCTTTCTGCCGCTGTGGCCAGAAGACTAGGGTATGCCAGTGGGAGGAACTCAGCCCTGGGCAGGAGCTTTCCCTAACGGAGACATTTGTGGGAATGGGGGCAAGGGGCGGGAAGAGTAGGCAAAGCTCATGAGAAGCCAGTTCTGGACAAAACTCCAGAGGATCATCTAGTTTACCAGGCACACTTTACCACATTCTGATTCATGGTCTGAGTCAGTGGGCCCAGTAAGCTACACTATTAGCAGTACATGTCTCAGGACCTTGAAAACACTGATCTAATTACTTCCAAGATAAGGAAAGCAAGGACCAAAGAGGGAATGGTGTCCTAGGGCCACACAGCCTCCTTCTTTACACTGACCTTTCCTGTGGATACTAAGACATGTGCATTGGAGCTGGAGGTGGTGCCAGGTACGCTCCAAGAACTGGACCAGTTCCCTTCCCTGGTCTGGGCCTCAGTTTCCTGATCTCTGAAATGGGGGTTGGGCTGCATCCTTGGGGCCTCTAAGTGCTCCATGAGTGTTTGCATCTGGGTAATGGGCTTCTACCAAATCTCTTTCTGGAGTCTGTTTGGCTGGCTGGCTTCCTTGCCCCTTCACATATTCCATCTACCTGTGGAAGCAGCGTGAATTTAAGCTGGAATATGTTCTAGCTGGAATCTCAGGAGCTGAGCTCTTAGTTACTTCTCTGTAGCAATGGAGGTCTGGTGGTTCCACTTAAAATTTCCCAAGGCCCCCTTGTCCAATGGCCTGTGTGCTCACTTACCCCTCAGCATGGCTTTCTGGGGTCTTTACAAGCTCACTGCCATCTCCTCTGCCAGCTTCCTGCCTGCCCCCCATGGTATACTGTCCCACACTCTGGGCATCCCTGCATCTTTGAACACCTGCAGGTATGAACTGGACTGCTGGTTCCCCAGTGCACAGTCCACCACATTACTGGGTGGATGCTTGGTAAAGCCTGGCTCCTTCCCCGTGTGTGCATGTCTTGTGCTTGGACACTGATGTTCCATCCTTAGGGCCCTCCCAGAAGGTCAAGCCCAGAGCCAGGATGCCCCTTCCTCCCAGCCGTCCTCCTTCCAGCTCTCCTCCTCCCAGCACTCCTCCCTGCATGTGGCATGGAGGGTTCTGGTACCTGCTTTGATGAGAACCTGTGGGATGCTCTTTCATACTCTGCACAACACACAACAATGAATGTAGATAGAGGGGAGGCTCACTGCATGTTTGGTGACTGACAAGAGCGGCCAATTTCAGAATTCCCTGACTACAAATCCGACATTCTCCCCTCTGGCCCTGGTCCCCTTGTCTGCCATCTCATTCCATCTCTCTGCATCAGGGACAGCCAAGGACATATGCACCCAAGCCTTGGTCTACACGCCTGCTTCCAGCCTGGAGAGCTCATCGTCGGGAAAGTCGTGTGAGTCCTCATGAGCTCATTCCCAGAATCAAAGAAAAGGGCTGCGGGGTCTTGGCCTGAGGTCTGTGGCCTCCAGAAAGGCTCCCAATCAGGATAATGCTTTCCCAGCAGCCTCCACCCGGACTTCTTGTAACCCGATGGTTTGAGACACACTCTTCCTGCTACCACTGCTAATGCCATTACATTATCTTAATAGGGTTCCCAGAGCTGCCAGGAGTGGGAGGACTACAAACAGAGGGAAAACAAAAGCTAGGCTGCTGGCTCGTCTGGAGAGCAGGCAGCTGTGGGGGCACAGGGGTGGTCAGCATTCGGCTGGCACAGGAGGAGGCGGGTGGAGACTAAAAGGTGCAGCCTTCGGGGTTCAGCGGGAACCAGAAAGCATGCCTTGTCAGAGAGTGACTGCGGTGCAGAGGTCGTCCATCCCCGCCCAGGACGGTGTGCCCTCCATGGGACCTCTGCTGTCTTTGGGCCAGTCTATTCTCATTTTGCAGTTTCTCGCCTCCACTACTGTCCCCATCAGGCATGGCTGGGGCACCTCTGGGAGCCAGGCTGTGAGAGGATGCAGGGGCTCCAGGAGATAGACCCGCCAGCCATGCTCTCTGGGAGCTCCTAACAGAAGGGCTGGGGGAGGCAGGAGTCTCTATGGTCTGCAATCAAGGACCCATGTGGTGGGAATTAAGAGGCGGAAGATGCAGAGGCTTTCACAGGGCCCAGGGCCAGGCCCAGTTGGCAGTGATGGCTGCAGATGGGGCAAAAAGGTGTGTGGGGGGCCACCTGGGATGTCCATGGGCAGGGAAAATACCCACCAAGCACAGCAGTGTCCCTATGCATGAAGAACAAATGCTTTATCTTCCTGAGATCACACGCTCCCTGTTCTTCTAGGCCCGTCCTAGGCATCACCTCTGGCTGAACCCTGCCATCCTAACCTTTGGCTCCTGGCTTCCAGACTTTCTGGGAAGAGAAGGGAAAGGACCCCTGACGAAGAGGATCTGAGGTAATCTTGGTCCAGACTGCCTCTGCCCTATGACCTGGAGCTGTTTCTATGTCCCAAGTCAGACCTGAAAGGGACAGGAGGAGCTGCCTCTCTGGCCAGCACAGGCACGAGCCTTTCCCAGGAGGAAAACGGTGTCTTTGAACTAAACAGAGGGAGTGCATAGGCAGAGGGAGCCCAAGTGGTTATGGGGTGACAAGAGCTAGGAAGGGACAGTGTGGGGCCGAAGAAATAGTTTTGTTGATGTCTTTGAGGCCCTGCCTAGGGAGATTTCATATTTGCAACAGATCAGTGGTGGGACACCTGGTGGGACTGGCTGAAATCTAGAGCTGCCTCAGAGGTGAGGTTCCTGACACCAAAGAACAGACAATACCATTGTGGTGCAGCCTCTGTCCCTCCTCTCTAGACCCACAGAATGACAGCAGCAGGCAGGGTCTTAGGGGTGGAGGGGCTCTGCTGGAAGGATTCCCATGTCCTCCACCTTGGCTGTGGCTGCTGAGGTCATTAGGAGTACATCCCCGTGGGGTGTGGACATTCTGGGAGTTGGCATCTGGGAGGCTTTGACTCAGAGCCTGGGCTGAAGGGCTACCACGCAGGGCGAGAGCAGGCCCCTCCAGCACCCCACGTGGCGCGGCGGCGGGGGCGGTGTCACAGGACCCCGAGCTCTCCCCAGCATCAAGGAGGGGAGAAGCTCAGCTGTGATGAAGGAAAGACTCAGGTTCCAGAAGGAGAAATCATGTCTGATGGGAGGACTTGAGGGCAGCATGTCTGGGTCCTTGCTGTGGGGACAAGAGGGACACGACAGGGCCCAGTCTCAGGAAGTGGTGTGGCCCTGGAAGGGAGTCTGGGAATTCTACATCAATGAGGCAGCCGTCGCTGCTTTAAGTGGCTGCTGGAGAGCCTCCGGGTGGAAGGGGCAGGTGTTAGGAATCGCATCGGGGAATTCAGCCTAAAAGCAGGTCCCGGTGGGAAGGGTGCAGGGAGCCTTGGCTGCGGGGGGAGTTACAGGAAAACCTCAACCTGAACAGACCACTCTTGGGGCTCTTCAAGCATGGAAAAGAATCCTTGCCGGGCAGTTCCAGAGATGAGGTGAGAAGCAAAGGCCCAGTGATTCTGAAGAATGTGAGGGGGAGGAGAGTGGGGAGTGTTCCACCAGGACAGCCACAGCCCACAGTGAGCAATAAAGGCTCTGAAGTGAGGCAGGCTGGAGCCATCTCCTCCACCCCCCCTGCCCCCAGCTCAGGGTTTCTCTCCTCCTGGGAAGAGAGGGACCCAAGAGCTTGTCTGATCTTTTTCGGGAGTCAGAGCCCGGTGGGAACAAGCGGCGGGGGTGCTGGGGGGCTGGAATGCAGCGGCTTCAGCTGGAGACAGGCCTGGGGCCAGATGGCCGTCATTCTGGAGCAGAAGTAACCCAAGGCCAGATGGCTGGATGACCAGAGCTGCCCCACTGCCTATCTGGCCAGGAGTGGGGACTGCAGACAGAGAGGCCACCCCAAGTGACCATCAGGAATGTGCTGGGAGGGAGGAACCTGGAATGTCACCCTCCTATACAACACAGCACTGCTCCCCAAGCCAGGAGGCCCCACTCCCAGAGAATGTCCCAGGGTTCAGAGGGTGAGAAGTCTGTCTGCAGGGACTATGCAAGGTTAAAACCTTCCCTTAAAACAGGGTGCACAGACTGTCCAGACCTGGCGTGGACTTCACAGAAGGCTGTGCGTGGGGAAGGCCCAGAGAAAAGGGAGTGGGGAAGGAAGGGAGATGGGGGCTCAGGGTGCCAGCGGGGCCACCATGCGATGTCCTGAGACACAGATCCTTTTGGAATTGGAGTCACTAGCCTTGGTCTCCCCTGAAGGGAGAGGTGCTCCTGTTAGCCATCTGCCAAGGGGACAGGCATGGGCAGTGAGGGAGGTGGAGCCTATGTTGGCAGGACAGAGCACTCCAGGTTGATAACATGGCTAGCTTTCCTGATCTGGCCTGTGAAGAGCTTCCTGGCATCCTTAAAGTCATATGCAGGGGCTGGGACTCTCGGGCTGAAGTCAGGCCCCCTGTGAAGATGGGTGAGCTGTACTTGAATCTGGCTTTCACATGGTGTGCTGGCTTATCTCCCTTGGTCATTCCTGTGCTTTTGCCAAGCCCTGTTCAGGCGTTCTGCCTGGTTCTGTGGGGCTAAGGTGAATTCAGGAGGAGGCAGGGGGCAGCATTATCCGTGGTGGCATTGGGGTGACAGGGCTGTCACTGAGGGACATCCAAGAGGAGGAGAATCTCAGGAACTTTAGGTCCTTCTGCTCTGGGGAGTAACAGGAGCAGAGAATCCTGCCGTCAGCATTGCTGGGTGGCTGGCTTAGCTCACTGCTAAGGGCAAGGGGACACATCTTGGGTCTGTGAGGCCCTGCCCCTTTGCTCCTGCAGATTCTCCCTCCACTGTCACTGGAAGCATCTGGGACAGATGCTGTCTGGGGTTCCCCTCACAGAAGCAGCTGTGAGCAGGACCCCAAGGCCACCTTGGAAATAGTCTCATGACTTTAGAGGACTCATCTTTTTTTTTTTTTTTTTTTTTTCCCTGGAAAACCATGGTCCCTGATTTGATATCCAGTCTCATTCACAACCTTGCACTGTGTCCTCAGGCCAAAGCTTTGGGCCCACTGAGGAAAGTCAAAAGAATGAGCTGTCAGCAATTCCCAAAGACACATCTCCAAGAGGAAGTGGGACAGCAGCGCCACTGGCGTAAGTGTGGGGCTCTCAAGGTGAGTTCTTTGAGAGGGACAGTGGCAGTGTGGGGAAGGGACCTAGTCTAGTAAGTCATGGTCCCAGGGCAGGCATCGCCAGGCTCTGTACACATAGGATACACCGAAACGACCAAACCCTGACGCCAGGCCACCCACCAGAGCCCTCCCCACCTGTGGACATGGCTGAGAAGATCAGCCTCGCACCAGGAACCACAGATAGCACCAACGGGCCATATTTTCCAAAAGTGAGGCCTATCTAAAGCTGGCAGCGGGCAGATCTGACCCCACATCAACCCGCCAATCAGTTTTGACTGCAAAAATTGCTGTACAGAGTAGGCATATAACATACGTTTGCTGAAAGGGACGGAGTCTATGAAAGATGAAAGGTTTATAATGTATTGATTTCAAATTTCAAGTTTTGTAACAGCATAAAGTTGCCCCCCTTCCTCAAATGGAAAGGCAAAGAGGAGAACATAAAAAGAGGCCCAGCCTTTAGGTCTGACCCAAAAATGACTGAAAGAACCTACAGGCATCTCTGCAGTCTACTGGTCACAGACTTTGCTGTTACACAGAGACTGGGATTCCAGTCCCAGCTCTGCTATTTTCCAGCTGCACAGGTCAGCTAGCCACTGGGAGATGTGTCGTAAACAAAGCCAACCATGTCTCCCCATCTTTCCAGGGCCTGGCTGTGGCAAGAGTGTATTTAAGGTGCCTAGGATGGCCCCTGGCATGCAGAGCAGGCTTAATAAAGGTGAGTGGCTGCTTCTCCAAATCAAACGAAGGGGCGGCACTCCATCCGGGGAGTGCCATCCATTCAAACTGGGTTCCACCAGTTTACCGCTGGAAGGAGAAGAGGAAGCCAAGCAACCAAGGTGCTTGAGGTGCCCCACTTCCCTCCCAGCCAGAACAGCCCGCTCTTACCTGCTCTATGTCATGGGCTTCCACCTAATATTGTATCTGAGAAAATACTGCAGCCCCTAAAAAGGGTTTGAAAGTCACAGCACCAGGTGATGCCTAGCACCCCTGCTAGCCGCAAGCCTGCATGTGTCTGGGATCTATCTGGGTCTCTGTCTCCATCCCCAGCCTCCCTGCCCAACTCTGCTGTCCCCATGGCCTCTGGCCCCGTCCCCCGCACCCGAGGGCTGCCATGCGCACCTGGTGAAGCGGACCTCGCAGATGGTGCACATGTATGGCTTCTCCCCGGTATGGGTCCTCATGTGCCGCGGCAGCTTCCCGGCCCCCATGATGACTTTGTGGCAGATGGGGCACTGCTGAGAGGCCTTGGGCTTCAGCTTGCGCTCTTCCACCAGGGGCCAGGGTGGGAAGAGGCCTCCCAGGTGGGTGGCACTCAGGAAGTTGAGATAGGCACCGTAGTCGTTCTCCGCCTTGATGGGTCCCAGAGGGCCCCCCGGCAGGTCAGGGAACATGTCCTTGAAGAAGTCATTAGGGAAGGGTGGCGGTGGGGGTGGGGGCAGCTCGTCCTTCTCCTCCTCCTTGATCTTCCGATTCTTGATGACCAGATCCAGTGGCCCACTGTCCATGGGCTGCTCAGGCAGCTGGGCAAAGGCACCGAAGTCCCCTGGCCAGAGGTGTGGGAAGAAGTCTGGGGCGAATGGAGACAAGGAGGGTCTCCTGTCGGGGATGTTGGCCTTGGGGTACAGGTTCTCCCTCAGCAGAGATTCGATGGAAAAGTCCCGGATCACCCCCAGATGGCCAGGACTGCCAGCCTGAAAGGAGTCAGGGAAGTCCCTGGGGGTGTCTGAATAGGCCTTCTCTGTGAGATGGTCCGTCTTGGAAGGGCTTTGGTGGCAGCTGATGTCCTGGGGGTCAGGCAAGTTTTCTTGGTCAGCAAAGTCCTCCGTGTCATCATCGTCATCCTCCTCTTCCTCCTCCTCCTCCTCCTCTTCGTCCTCCTCATCATCATCATCTTCGTCATCATCGTCATCCTCCTTGTCGTCCTCCTCCCCTCCGTCCCCCCCAGGCTCCATGATCTCCAGGCACACGTTCACAATGCACTGGATCTCCAGCATCCTGGCTGCATTGAGGATGTGCTTGACGTTGCCGGCAGTGATGGTGAGTGTGGAGGTGTAGGCGAACTCCAGGATAGCGGCCAGAGCCTCAGGCTGGACAAAGTCGATCTCGTAGACGTAGGGCTGGCTGGCTAGGGTGCCAGCTGTGAAGAGCTTCTTGAAGTACTTGCTGCAGGCAGCCAGGACAGAGCGGTGGGTCCGATACTCCTGCTCCTGCACCACCAGGAGCACGTCACACAGCAGGCCATCGTGCCGCTGCTCATTGAGGCTGCACAGGACCTCACTGCTGTGGTTGGGGAAGGGAATGCCAATGAGCTCATCAATGTCATTGGCCATGTTCTCAGCCAGAGCCCTGCAGAGACACACAGAGAAGACTGGGTTAGTGAGCGTGGCCCCAGGAGGGGTCTCAGCTCTAGGACTCTGAGCCACTTTCTTGGCATAAGGGCTCCCTTTCCACTGCGAGGCCAGTCCTCCTACCTCTCAGCTTTGCCAAATCTCACCTGCAATTCACAGCCTGGCTTACAGGCTGGGGCTTTTCTCTGGACCCCTAAGACTCTTGGAGTTAGGCTTCTCACTGGGCAGCTGGTGTCAGCTACTCACTAAAGGCTGCAAGGCTTCTCTCAGGCTTGGTTTTACTGATTTCCACTTTGCCAACATGCAGTTGCAGAATACAACTGCAGGATGAAAAGCCACATGAACCCAGCTGTTGCCTTGGCTACAGGAACAGGACCCACCTCTGTGGGGCAAGGACCTCAGTGCTTCTGCTGAGAAGATGCTCTGATTTGTCTCACAAATCCTCTGACTCTGTAACAGACTTACACTTTGCACTGGCTACTAGGAAGCTTAAAACAAATTTCGTGGCCCATTTTCAGCAAGTGAATGGGGGCTCTGTGGTATGTTTTGCTTCCTGACCTTACTCGTTCATTGTAGTTGAAGTTTCCTTCCATTTGTAAATCTTGATCTTTTTTTAAAAAAAACACTAACTTCCTATATGTGTATATCTGAGAGAGATTTCACCTATATTTAAATTCAATACAAATATAAATGCAATATTCAATATAAATATAATGCAATATAAATATAAATTCTAGTACATTGTTAGTTAATTTTTCATGTCTATATTCTGTTAGCCTCATGAAAATATCAACCCCTGTGGTGAGAAGCATCTTCTGAGACACCTTATCATTATATATGTTATATGTAAAGTATGGCCAGTGGCAGCCACCAGGAGAAAGCAGGGCATGACAGAGGACAACTGGCATCCCTTCCTTTAGGAAGCACAGCTCACAGCCTAGGTGAACATAGTCAACCGGGACAAAATGCGGCATCTGCCAGGGAAGGTAGGGGCATCCAAGGAGAGAAATCATTCATGGGTTGTTAGTTTCTGTTTCTGATTGGGCCAGTAAAGCCCCTTCCTCATCCCTCTTTTCCGCTTATCACTAGAGACAGAAACTAAAAACCATGGCTTCAGGCTGCTAAAAGCCTAAAACAAAACAACAAAACAGAACAACAACAACAATAAAATAAGGTGGGTCGGACAAGCTTGACAGGGCTCTTCCACTTACAGCAAAGCTTCAACATGGCCCATCTAGATAAATCCTAGCAAAGCCCTGGCCCTTATCTTGGTACAAATAAAGTGGGGAGAAAACAAAAAGGAAAACAAATCCTAAAGCCCCACGCCCCAGTGGGAAGAGCTCTGGAGATCCTTACGCCTTTATCTTCTGGATGTTTCTGCCCTGGGAAGGCAGAGGCAGTGGGAGGGGAGGAGTGAGAAGTGCCGGCTCATAAAGTGTGAGTGTGACCTGGAGGCACTGGGGAGGTGGCAGGCATGGAGGATGCTGGGTGCCCCTCCCCTGCCCTCACCTTCTCCTCTACCATGGGGCAGCCCAGGTCTTCCCTAAGCAATTTCACAGGCCAGGTGCTCAGGAGGCTTCCCAGAGCTAAGGCCTCACTGCTTTCCTACCTTCTCATCTTTAAAAGGGCCAGAGACCCTGGCAGTCCATGCATTCATTCTCTAAATATTGTTGGGTAGTCTCCCCATGCCAGGCTCTGTACTGGACTCTGGGGATGCACAGAGAACAAATCAAGAAGGCCTTTGCTCTAACAGAGCTTAGAGGGATATAACAACTGTGATAAAAATGTACAGCAAGATTCACCAAACAGAGTATACAGATGCAGATAAGCCATCTTATCTGAAAAGATGTTCAATATCATGAGTGATTAGGGAAATTCAAATTAAAACTATCATAAGATATCACTACATACATAGGATAGTGGCTAAAATAAAAAAATACTGACAACACCAAATGCTGGTGAGGATGTGGAGAAAAGGATCACTCATATATTGCTGGTGGGAAGGTAGAATGGTACAGCTATTCTAGAAAATGATTTGGCAGATCTTAAAAAACTAAATATGCAACTGCCATATGACCCAGCAATTGAATTATTGAGCATATACCCCAGAGAAATGAAATCTTATGTCCACAAAAAACTCACACACAAATGTTCATGGCTACCTTATGCATGATAGTGAGTAACTGGAAATAACCTAGACATCCTTCAAAGGTGTGTGGCTAAACATTGTGGTACGTCCATGCCATGGAATACTATTCAGCAATAAAAAGGAATCAATTCTCAATATGTGCAACAGCCTTGATGAATCTCCAGGGAGTTACGCTGAGTGAAAAAAGCCAATCCCAATGGGTTAGATATTGCATGATTCCATTTCTATAACATTCTTGAGATAATAAAGTTACAGAAATGGAGAATAGATGAGGGTTGCCAGGGACTAAGGAGGTGGTGGTGGTGGTGGGAGGGAAGTGGGTGTGGCTATAAAAGGGCAACAAGAGAGATACTTGTGGTGATGGAAATGCTCTGTGTATTGATTCTATCAGTGTTCATATCCTGGTTGATATTGTAGTATGGTTTTGCAAGATGTTACCATTGGAGAAAACTGCATAAAGGGTACATGAGATGTCTCTGTGTCATCTCTTACAACCGTAGCTGAAATAAGTATCTCAAAAGAAAAAGTTGAAGAAAAGCAAATGACAGGAAACAACCTAAAGCCACTAATCAATCTCCTCGCTTCTCTCCATCTCTCATCCAGCTATCTACCATAGAGCTGTAAGGGAGGAGAGGAGGGGAGCGCTTTACCCAGGGTCAACAGGGAAGGCTTCCTTGAGGAAGTATCATTTGAGCAGAGACCCAGAAGAGGAGAAGGATCCAGCATGGGAGGATGTGGAGAACAGTGTACCAGGCTGTGGGAACAGTGGCACAAAGTGGGCAGCCCCACCAAGCTGCCCTTGGTCTGAAGGGCCAGGTTCTCTTCTGAGGGGCCCCGTTGAACATGGTTCTTGTCTGTTGACAAACCATTCCACTTCTGCATTTCTCTGGGGGCTCAGATGCACCATATCCACCCAGATCCCTTGAGGGCCTGTGTAGAATTAGCTGATGGACACCCCTCCTTCTCTCTGACCAGGGAGGGTGACCCCAGGCTGAGGCTTCAATGGGCTGTGCTGCAGAGAGAGCTCTGAGGCCACCTCCTACATCCAGAGGAGGAGAGAAGCTCCTAGTGACTTCCTCCTTTCCCTGGCTCCCCACTGTAGTGGTGGGCACCCAAGGGAATGCAGAGGACTTAGGAAACCATGGCTGCCTGCGTGGCTGCAGGCCAGCGGGCTCGTTTGGGGCTGCCATGCCCCAAGGGGGCTGCCTTTGGGCAGCTGGGCTGGGGGCCAGCAAGCAGCCCCTGGAGGCCTGGATCAGAGGGGAGGCCTCAAGTCTGAGCTACATTTAATTTTGGATGCTCGAGTCAGGTGTGGTATGAGCATCTGTGCAATGAGCAAGGGGGACCCATCAGATACCTGTCCCACCTCCTTGGCCCCAAGCTCTTTGCTTCAGATACTCAGGACCCATGAAATGAACTGAGAGGATAGGGCAGGCCAAGCCAGCACCTTCTGTCTTCAGGTGAAATCCTCTCCCTAAACAGCAGGTTTCCCAAAGAGAAGTCAGGACTGTCATCTGCCCTTAGGCTTACTCAGTCCTCACAATAAAGCATTTAGCTCCTATTGTTATCATCATTCCCATTTTACAGATGAGGAAAATGAAGCCACTAAGAGTTGATGCACAGAGGATGAGTGAGGGCACAGAGACCTGAGCCTGCGTCTGGCTCCTCAGGTCATGCTCCCAACCACAGCCAACTGCAGCTCCTGCCTCTGATCACAAAAGTAACCAAGAAAGGCCAGTAGTCTCTGCTAACGCCTAATGAGTGACCCAGACTGCAGGTTCAGAGGTGCTTAGGGATGCCTTTGTGGAGGAGGGAGGGAAGGTTTTGGGTGGCCCTGCCCTCCAGGGACAGCCAAGCAGTCAAGGGCAGGGAGGGCAGACTGGAGCCCTCCAAGCAGGCTTGGCCAGCCTCAGGGGCTGGAATGTGGAGACCACCCCAGCCCCAGGCTACTGCCTTTCTCAGAGGGTTGGGGAGGGGTCCTCTCCCTTGCTCGGTCCCTAGACAGCCTCCACTACTCTATGTAAGTTTTGGTGGTGGTTTTGGCAAAGCTCTGCCGGGGGTAAGAAGAGAAGGGGAGAGGAGAAGATAGAGCTGTGGCTCAATGAGCCTTTCCCATCCCACTTTCTGAGCACAGCCGAGAGTGGGTGGTCACCTGGATGGACTGAGTGGCCACAATGCTCCCCTCCAATGTGCCCCAAATGTACCTTTGGAGTCCCTACTCTCCAATCCCCAAACATACACCCTGTTCTCAGCTGCCATGCCTTTGTTCATGCTGAACTCTTGACTGGAGAATACAGCATCTCACACTTCTGGGGGTCCACATCCCATCCACACTTCAAGGTCTCACTTAGACAACCCTTTCCCCATCCCTCAATTCAGAGGCTCCATCTCTCCAGCCTTTGGTCTCCTGATTCTTGTCATTTATTTGACTCTACCTTGAACTGTAATGATTGGTGTCTCTGCTAGATTGTAAGCTGCTCGAGGGCAGATCATATCATTAAATGCTTAGCACAGTCCTGACACAAAGTTGGTGGAAGGTCTATGGCAAGGGCTGTCCTTAGCTGCCATGTTGTGAGGATGCTCAAGCAGCCCTAGGGAGAGGTCCCCAAGGCAGAGGATTGAGGCCTTCTGCCAACAGCCAATGCCAACTCGCTAGTTGAATGGTGAGCCACCTTGAGAGTGGATCCTTCAGCCCCAGTCAGGCCTGATGACAGCAGCCCTGGCTGACATCTTGATTGCAACCTCATGAAAGACACTGAACTAGGACTGCTCAGCTGACTATCTCCCAAATTCCTGATCCACAGAAACTATGAGGCAATAAATGTTTATTCTCATTTTAAGCCACTACATTTTTGTGTTGTTATGCAGTAGTAGATAATAATCCAGGGGCACTATTTCACAGACATTATAGATTTTTGATATTTATCATAATTTTCTGGCAGATGGCAGTTAAATGTCTCAGTTTAACAAAATGCGTGTATTACAACAATGTTTTGATAGATGGAAGTAAACGTATTGAGGAAGTGACACCTTTTTCTAATTCTCACAAAGCCACCCTGTAGGTAACAGGGTCCTGACCCTCAAAGGGGCCTTCTCATCTGAAAAGACTGTGTGTAAATGAAACGACCCTTCCACTGTTGAGTAAAAAGCCAAAGTCAGTAAAACCCCAGGAAATTAGTTCTCTATCGGGAGCCAAGTTTTCTTGCTTGCTAACGGCTTATTCCTTTAGAGATGAAAATGTTTTAAAATGCTTTTCAGGGAAAATTCCCACCATTCCTTAAGCTTTACTCTGCCTTTTAAAATAGAAGAGCTGGAACCCGTTAGACCACGTGTTGGTGATCAGTGTCCCACTGTGATAACCGTCCGAGCACTTTGAGAAATGGCATGTGGTTGTCCTACGCTAAGTGCGGATCTTCTGTGCTTTGGGAGCAATGTCTACCTGAGATTCAGAATCAGGAAACCACAGCTGTGTGACTCTGGGAGGCCCCTCCACTTCTCTGGACTTCTATTTCTCATCATGTGATAGGATGGTCATGAGAAATCTGATAACACACATCATGACCATGAGGATCCAGAAGTGCAAAGTGGGTCTGACGATGGGGAGGGAACCCACTCCGTGACCCTGGACCTGAAGGCTGGTTTGCCCAGCAGTGACTTCTCACTGTGCCTTGGTTTGTGACCTTTGTTCCATTTCTGGAGAAACAGATGTAACCATGGTAGCTCAAGGCTGTTTTTCCAGGCAGGAGACTAACCTCAGAGGCAGGGAGTGGGAGGGGTACGCTGCCGTCAGGACGTAAGGGCTGCCACTTGCTGTTTCATTGTCTTTTTGGGAAGAAGTGTCCCCACCCTGCATGCTGGGAGCTTCCCTGGTGACCCTAAGATTCCCATGCCCTGGTGGGCCAGTAGACAGCAGTGTCCCAAAGGGGATGTCATGCCCCTGCCCCCATGCCTTCCATCCGTTTGCCTCCCATCATCTAAGCTAAGGCAGTTCTGTCTCCAAGAATAACATGCAGGGAAAAAAAATTCAATACACACACACAGACACACACAAGAAACAAAACAAAACACTCAACAGCTAGAAGAAGCTTGATGTGAACTATGAACCTTTGGTAGGAAGGAGCTAGAAAAAAACAGATAAAAATAAAGGGGAAAGATGGGAAGAGGAGATGAGGAGCTCAGAAATGGAAGAAAGAGGTTAAAGAAGAATGCAGGGGAGTTGAAACCTTCTTAGATGTGGCCACTATTCCAGAGAACTTCCCCTGAGCCTCTGCCTTCAGTGGAAGGTTCTAGAACCCAGGTAGGTCCAAGCAACCCTGTCTGAAAAAGTGGCACTTCCCACTCTGGACTTCAGTTTGTTCAACTGTAAAATGAGAGCATCTATCCTCTCAGAGACAGACTGTGCTCCCCTCTCTCCCTACCAAGAGGTCAGCAAGCTAGTGAGCTTTTGCAATAATAGCTACCATTTATTGAATGCCACTTGTCACATGTCAGTCATCACACCTCTAATCCTTTCTCAAGCAACACAACTCTGAAAGATATAGACTTTTATCAGCATCTCCAATTTACAGATAAAGAAACAAGTATGGAGAGGGCAGGTAGCTTGCCCATTGCTACCCAGCCAGCCAGTGTCTGAGCCAGGATTTGAACGCAGCTGAGTTTGTTGCCAAAGCTCATATTTGTTCCCCTTCGCCATGCTGCCCCCTGCAAAGTAAAATCCAAGGGTGGGGGGATTTGGACCCTTCTCCTTGGAGGTTGACTCTTAGTCTAGGGGTTTAATCAGAGCCAGGCTAGAGGGATGAGCAGAGAGGGCTGAAACCCAAGCTTGCCAGGTGACTAAGGAGGAAGGAGGGGCTCAGTACAGAGTGCAAATGAGTGGTATGGGCAGAAAGGCACAGGATCCCTGTGGGCTGGGGGTCAGGGAAGGCTTCTAGGAACAGGGGCCTTGTCTGAGCTGTGAAGAGTAGAAAGAATTTCGTTGGGCAGAGGGGGCAGGAAGAACATGCTCTGCATCATTTGGATCCGGAATGGATCTGGAAAGCTTTAAATCCCTTCTGAAAATAGGCTTAACCTGGATTCCCCAAGTGGGATCAAACACATTGTTCTCAGCTGGCGCCGACACTGTGCCTGGAGTTGACTGAGGAGGTTGAGGGT
Source organism: Papio anubis (assembly GCF_008728515.1). Taxonomy (NCBI): domain Eukaryota; kingdom Metazoa; phylum Chordata; class Mammalia; order Primates; family Cercopithecidae; genus Papio; species Papio anubis. The sequence continues at coordinate 40,192,021 of NC_044994.1, forward strand.
GAGGTCCCTGCTCTCAGATAGCCTGGGTTGACATCCTCGCTTCACCACCCATGACCCGTGGGACTTGGTAATTACCCTCCTTGAGCTCGGTTTCCTCATCTGTACAATGGGGATGAGTTGCTATGAGGATCAAATGAGGTAACGCATACAAATTGCCTCCTGATACCTAGTCAGTGCTCAACCAATGCTAGCAATTGTGAAGTCCAGGAAGGATGCAGACACCCTTATGGATGTTTTCACAGGGATGGGGCCATATCAGAAACCAATTTGCGTTCTGCGCAGTTTTGCAGAAATCTACACTATTGAAGACACTTTCTGAGAAGGGTCCTTACAGGCTCCCAGGGCTCTCCCCTGGCATGTGTCCAGGGCGTCACCATGTTCCAAGGTGTTTTCATACCTCCTTGTCTCAGGTACTTCTAACCCAAAGAGCTTGGCAAGGCTGGTACAAATTTTACGTCCATTTTACAGATGAGAAAATTAGGCACAGAATGAAGACCATGCCCCAGGCCACACGGCAAATCAGTGTCAGAGCTAGAATTAGAACTAGGATGTTTTAACCCATTTATGCCTAGTGTTCCATTATTGGAACGCTAAGCTTGTGGGAGTTATGTATAGCCAACTGCTCAAGGACATCGCCAAGGTCTGATTTTTCACAAAAAAATTCTCAACCTCCTGCGTAAACGGGTTAATGCCCAAGTCTGTGCCTCCTCTGTTAGACCACAGTGCCTCCAACTAGGTGCAAGGCTGCCTGGCTAGTAAAGGACTCATGTTCCAATCTTAGTTTTACTAGGAACATGAAGTGCTGGTGTTAGGCAAATTATATACTTCTGCTGCCTCAGTTTCCTTATCTGGGAAATGGGGAAGTAATTGCGTGGATCTCACTGAGTGGTATGTGAGTGGAATGAGTCAGCCTGAAGTTCTTGGGTTATTAGGAAGTCCCATTCCCCCAGTGAGATGACCGGCCTCAAGGCAGGGTCTATTTCTTGTATTTGTGTATTACTCCCAGGATGCCAGCAAGTAGGAACATGGTAGACACTGAATGAATGAGATTTGTTCACATAAACAAAGGGGATAGCTTTGAAATCACAAAAGGCAGTGGGATGGCCCCAGCCCTCTGCTGTGGGGACACCTGACACTTGAACAGAGCCCTATCATTCATAAGGTGCTTATATTAATTCATTTCATTCTTCTGCTGGTATTATGGTCCCTGTTATGGAAATCAGAGAGGCTAAGTGACCTGCTCCAAGTCACGCAGCTAGAAAACAGCAGGGTAGGAACTGGATTTCTGCTTGAGCCCCATTGCTTTCTTGCCTTTCAAGAATAGAACTGTTGGTGCAATTCTATTGCTATGATCCACAAGTCCGGCGCCTCCCTGAATCCTGCTCAGCTCAGCAAATCTGGGCTCAGGATGGTGGTTCCATCTGCCAAATCCCCAGGGCAAGCTGGCCCCAGCCAACCGAATCCCACTATCCCGGAAGCTGTCCCCACCCAGTCTCCAGCCCTCCAGCTCCTCCCATGCCCAGGCCTGGAGCTTCACAGCCACCTGGTGGAAGTAGTGGCTGTGGTGGGGGTGGGAGGTGTGTTGCACGGGGTGACAAGGGATGTGGATTTCCTCTCCAGATCTGGGAATGAGGTTGGGCAGCAGCTACCTGCATTCTTTGAGCAGGTCTTTACTCCCGGTGGTCTGTAGGCACTGAAATCCACAAAGGGGTGGTGGGTTAGGGCAGGATAAAGGGTGGGAGACTTGGCCCAAGCAGCTGGCCAGCCCCAGATCTCCGCTGGGCGCACCCACCCAACCCTTGGCAGTTTCCCCAAGCAAGGCGGTCACACCCCTTGGCCCTGGAATGCCCCTGGGCTTTGGCTGCCCCAGAGGTTGGAACCAGACATGTGGGCTGGGAGGCTGGGCAGGGCTACTTCAACTTTTAGCCTGTGCCCTGCCCGCCATAAGCACCCCAGGCAGAGAGCCCACACTGGGTGAAGCTGGCCCCACCTGCTCTGCCACCCTGCCAGGACATGCCTGGAGCCTGCAGTCCCCAGCTGAGCCTGGCCTACTCAGCTCCTCAGGGGTTTTGTGCGATCTGCTCTGAGCTTTCTTCCCCTGCTAAGGGCAATGGCCATTCAGGTGTTCCCTTACAGCTGGAATGCAGGCCCTTCCCACCTCACACAATTGTGCACCCCCTCCTCTTTCCCTGCAATGTCCAACTCCCTTGACAAGAGAAGTGATGGCCCAGAAGAAGCCAGACCCAGGAAGCAGGCACCCCTGGGTTCTCATCCTAGTCATAGACGGATTTTCTCTGCCCCTACACCTAGGGGTCTGAGTTTTTTTTTCTGCAACCGGTCACTCAAGTCTGTACTTCACGGTTCTCTGCTGAAACCCCCTGGGTTAACAATGTCACATGCCTGTTGAGCTTTACTTTCAGGAAAGCTTGTTCACAGACATTTTTCTTCATATGTTTTCCTAGGATCCCTGTGTATCCAAGGAATTATTTTGCCCATTTTGCTGATGAGAAACCTAAGCTCCTGCTGGTGAATTGATTTGCCCAAGGTCATAGAACGGCTAAGTGACAGAGGTCCCAAACCTCCTGACTGGTCACCTAGTCTCTGCCCCAGTATGAGGCTGTGTCCCCTGTTGACCTCTAGCCCCAACATCATCGCCACCTCTTCAACCTTCACTCCATCTCCTCTACGCCAGCATTGGTTTGATTTTATTAGAACAAGGTCTAAGATTACCACAGAGGTTTAGAGTAGGGCAAAAGCCAGGGTGGGCTTCTCCAGGCTGGACTTGAAGAGTACCTAAGAGGGTAGCCCAAGGGATGGGCAGATGGATGAGGAAGAATGAGGGGAAGCCTCACACCTGGGCTTTGGGGATGGAAGTGGTTGTGGGATTGAGGCTGGGGGTGCATGAGTGTCAGAGCTGCTCAGTCACACCTAGAGGACCCCCTTCTTCTATGTAGAGGCTGCCTGAGGCCTCTGGGGGAGTCTGAAGTGGATGTGCCATGCCCACCGCCCTCATCCCCTCATCCAAGGGTGGCTTGAAGCCTTTTACCTTTCAAAGCACTTTCACCTCCTTGGTGGCAGGCCAGGTGGAGTTATGCCTATCTGACAGATGAGGAAACTAAAGTGAAGTGAGGCTAAGGTCGCAAAGCAAGATGATGGGATGACAGTGGCGGAGCTCGCGTCGTCCCTGAGGCCATTGCTTTTGCTAATGCACCATGCAGGGGACTTGCAGGAAAGACAGAAAAAGTGGGTTCCCTATGGGGCTGCCTGGCCTCAGTCACAAAGTGAGGGCTCGTTCCAGTTTGCTAGGGCGCAACTGCAGGGTCAAGAGCTGGTGGGGCACACCAATGGAGAGGGGCGCCACTGCAGATGGCTGGCACCCTGGCCGGATTGGCCATGGAAGTCTGAGGCAGGCAAATCAAATGGTGCCCCTTCAAGCTGTTGTTCTTTAATTATTTTTTCATCCTTTATTTACTAGGGGGGAGCGGGGGAGACTTGTTTTCTTTTAAGAAAAGCTGCACACCTCTTTCATGTTCAAAATAAAGGATTTACTACTTGTGTTTATTACAGGCGATTTCCTGAGCCAGAAAACTTCTTGGGAGGCTTATTAAACCTTATTAAACCACTGAAAATTTAGATAATAAAATAAATCACCTGTCTCCCATAAACAGCACTAGGCCACGCGTTACTGAGTTTCATACTCCCAATGGCCTCAGGCTGCCTTCACAGGAGATGTCCCCTGCTGGTGTTGGATGGCTCCCTGGAGGGTGGGGCTGTGGTGGAAGGGTGGGACACGCATCAACCCACGAGAGCACTATTCTTTGTAGCATTTCTGCCCAAAGGGGCCATCTCCTCTAGTAGAGTGGAAATGGTTTAGATTTTGCTAGTTATTGAAGAGGTTGTGTGTGGATAACTGGGCTAAGTGGTACCATATTTTGACCCTTCCTGGGGATATTTTGGCGTCTGTTCTAGAAGGCATTAAGCTGCTGCACAGCTGGCTAGCCTCTGAGTGTGCTGTCTGCACGCCTCTTCTACCCACGCGCCAAGGGCTCCCAGTGCTATGGGCAGGGCTCTGGAAGCTGAGTCCACTGCTGCTGGCCCTGGGGACTTTACACGGGGCAGAAAGGAAAGCAGATGCCAGGTGAGGGGGCCATAGTTGGAGCAGAGAAAGGCCGGGAGCATGAGGAGCAAAGGCTGGGAAGGACCCAGGTGTGTGGTCAGCAGAGAGCAGGCCAAAACCCTCTGGGGCAGGAATTATAGTTAAAATCCTAGCTCTGCTCTGCAACTGCTTAGTGATGTGACCTCGAAGCAGCCAGGTCCCTATTTGAGCTTCAGTTTCTTCTTTTGTATAAGACTAGGCAGTTGTGAATGTCCCTTGCTGCCCACACACTCATCCATTTCAGTATTTTGGTTCCAGGATAGATCCTTGGATTCTGATGTCATGCACAGCTCAGCTTCAGATGTCTTGGGGCTGCTGCACCTCCCTTTGGGTTTCCTGCAACCTTGACTTTGCCCTCTTTCTCCTCCCACCCCCTCCACTTTAGGCCTCTCTGGGACCCTGCCAAGTTACACAGGAAAATACGTGTGAACACACGTTGGACTTTCAGATGATGAGTGTTCTACAAGGTCAAGGTGGGGTTATTATTTGACCACAGTGGGTAGAGTGATGACAACTCAACAGGTTGGTAAAAGTGCTTGACATGTCTCCTCCGCCTGCCCCAGAGGAAAAGTGAGGAGGCAACTTCCATGTCTGCCTTCCCACCGCCCCTGCAGTGGCCAAGAACGGGCATGGAGTTGGGAGCGGCCGCTTCTGCAGAATGTGCACAGGTTCATTACAGACACCCCACAGGCCCTGTATGTGCAGGTGGGGGAACAGACAGGAACACAACTCCTTCTCCCATAATGGTGACTTCAGGTATGCTGGACAGAGAAACAGTAAACAGATGACGGAAGGACCAATTCTGAGATTCCTTCACCTTTGACTGAGTCAAACTGGTCACTAAGATGTACTCTGGGTGCCCGTTAGGTACCATCGCTATCCTAAATATTTTATATTTATATTTATATTTACATTTATATCTATATTTCTTTCATTTCATCCTCTCAAAAACCCCATGAGGTGGCTACTGTCGTCATTGTCACTCCATTTTTCAAGTAGGGAAACTGAGGTAGAGCTGAGGTTTGAACCTAAGCAGTCAGATTCCGGGTTTCCTAAGCAGTCTGCAACTGTCTCTCTCAGCTGCTGCAGTATTTACCCATTTAGCTAAGTGCTGGAGAAACACGGATGAAAGACATGGAGCTCCTGGTCTTAAGAAGCCACAGAAGAGTGGGAGAGACAGTAAAGACAAGACTAAGATGAGTGCTAAGTGCTGGTTCATGGAGGCAGATGAGGTGCCTAGGGTCAGAGGGTGGGGACTCTGCTGGGCCTAGGAAGGGGAATCCTCCAAGGAGGTGAGGCCCCCAAGCAGCCAGGGATGTGGGGCAGGGGAAGGAGAACATTTTGGCAAAGGGATCAGCATGTGCTAGGAAGGCACAGATGCTGAGTGAGGATGGCACATCAGACAGGAATGCCAGGGAGTTTGCGGTGCTGGGTTCAAAGACAGAAGTTCAATGAGTTTAGAGACAGCCTAGTCTGGGAAGCAGAGCAGTGAAGACCGCAGCCCACCATGTGGGAGTCTTGGGTGTGGGTGGGACGGTGAGGCAGGGGCCTCACGAGCATTGGAATCCTTCCTTGAAGGAAATCAGGGAAGGTTCTGGATAGGAGAAGAATCTGCTTGGCACTGTATTTGAGGAAGGTGTCAGCAAGAAGCAGTCCTGGAGCAGGCAGGAAAGGGTGGCGGGAACCAGTTAGGAGACTGTATCTCCTGACCCATGGAGCCGTTCTGCATTATTCACGGCCACTCCCCTGCCCTTCTCTACCCCAGACCTCCGTGTGGGATCTGGCCAGGGAGGGGCGGCTGTGGGGGGTGGCAGCTGTGGGAGGAAAGAGGACAGAGCCACATGCCGAGGACTCATCACAGGTGTAAGATGTCCTGGTTATGCCTCAGCCCTCGACAAACACTCCTGCCTCCCTGCTGTTCTCTACCTCAATTTGGAGACGAGGTCCAGCCGGATGGCCTCAAAGATCCCGGCCCTGCCTGTGTTTTCCAAAGGAAGCCAAACCTCAGATTTGCCTCAGAACTTGCACTTTTCTTCTAAGCAAACGCCATCCACCACGAGAACCGCCTGGCATTTGGCTGGGAAAGAACAAACTGGAAGCTTACAATTTCCCGGCTTAATTGCACAGTTACTTGTAATATTATTATACAGAACTTTTATTGCACCGAGAAAGCCCAAGCGTTTCCTTTTCCTATTTATACTTGAGCCCAGTCTCTCCTCTGCTATCATTTCCTCCCTTGCCCATTGCAGAAGCTGACGGCTGTTTGGTTCCCTTTCCAAAGAGAGGGCAATTAGGATGTGAGATGGAAACTCATTTGTCCCGAGTGTTTGACTCATGGAATATCAGTCAATTAACACGTTATTGATCACCACCATGTGCTTGACTGGGCCTCATGCTGTGTGAGGCCATACAAAATACCTGCTTTAGAGGGGCTTCTGGCTTCACTGGGCAGGAAAGAGTAACCCACAGCAAAATATTACAAAGAAGTAGGAACCAATAAAGAACTAATGTGGGGCCAGGCATGGTGGCTCACCTCCCAAAGTAATCCCAGCACTTTGGGAGGCTGAGGCGGGAGGATCATTTAAAGTCAGGAGTTCAAGACCAGCCTGGCCAACATGGTGAAATCCTATCTCTACTAAAAATACAAAAATTAGCCACATGCCGAGTGTGGTGGCAGGTGCCTGTAATTCCAGCTACTTGGAAGGCTGAAGCAGGAGAATCGCTGGAATCCAGGAGGCAGAGGTTGCAGTGAGCTGAGATTGCACCACTGCATTCCAGGATGGACGACAGAGCAAGACTGAAGTCTAAGAAAAAAAAGAACCAAGTATGGGCTGGGTGCTACAATCAGGAATATGGAAGCCAGCAAGTCAGAGCTAGGTGTCTGGGCTACACAGTTGTCTGGGGAGGGAGGGCATCGTGGAAAGCTGTGCAACGGTGCATCACAAGTGCCTGCTTCTGAATGCAGCCTGGGAATCCAGCCCTCCTTTTTATGGTTAGTGAGAATCTTAGGAGACAGGAGCCTACCTTCACTCTCCTGATATTTGCTCCCAGTCACAGGAGCCCAGCACCAAGGACTAGACTTTCCTGACCTACAGGAAGAATAGTTCACCTAATTTAGCACCTTATAGAGTAACTACTCTACCCCAACTTGTCCCCACTTCAGCTACTACTGCTTGTCCTCTTGCTCTGAGATTTTTGGTTTCCAGACCATCATAAATTTATAGTGAAAATATTCTCAAGGCAGGAGAATCTCCCCATCCCCACCGTGGACTGAGGAAACCTGGCAGATCCGCTGCTGAGCTAGGATGGGCTCAGGAATTTCCTCACACTTAGATGGTTGGCTTCCCATTTGAAGTCTCAAGATTAGAAATGTTGAATAAGAAATATAAGGTTAAAAAGGAAAAAAAAAAAACCAGTTGGCAAAGAAGTCATTATTTGTGGATGATATGATTGGATACTTTCCTATACAAATAACAGACAAGTTCAAAAATACATTAGGGACCCCATTGACTTGGCAACAAAAATAGAAACAACACCTAGGAATAAGTTCTTAAGAAACGTGTAAGATCCATACAGAGACTGTTTTAAACACGACTGAAGCACTTCTTAAGACTTAAATCAATGGAAAGATACACCTCGTACTTGGACAGGGAGCCACAATACTGTAAAGATACCAATTTCCCCTAAATAATTTAATAAGTGCAATATGATCCCAATAAAAATATCAGAATTTCTACTGAAATTAGATAAGCTGATTCTGAAGTTCATATAGAAAAATAAGCATTTAGGAATAGCCAAGAAATTTTTGAAACAGATGAGTAACAGGAGTAGGGGGACCAGCCCTACCAGATATGAAAACACATTAGAAAGCCATAAAAATAAAATATTTGGTACTGGATCATGAACAGGAAGACAGATCAATATAAAGTCATGGGCAGTTCATAAACAGACTCACATAAATTCATGTAGGTATGAATTTAGCATGTAATAAAGGTGGAATTTCAATTTTTATTTTAAAATGGATTTTTCAATAAATGAGATTAGAACAACTAGGCAACCATGTAGGAGACAAAACAAAACAAAACAAAATAAAACTTGTATCCCTTCCTCACTCCTTACACCAAAACAAATGATACATGTAGCAAAGCTTTAAAAGTTAAAAAAAATAAATATTGAAGAACTGTTTTACAATTGCAAAGGAAAAATATTTTGCTAAGATAGAAAACCCAGAAGTCATAAAAGATTTGATAAATTTGACTAAATAATGATTTAAACATTTATGTACATCCAAAATTCCATAACAAAATCAAGACACAAACAAACTGAAGAAGATATTTGAAACATATGATGAAGGGTTAATTTCCTTTCTATATAGAGAGACCTTGTGTCAACAAATCAGGAAAAGATCTATAGTTTATTAGAAAAATTGGCAAAAACCAAACAAACAAACAAAAAAACCCATGAACAGGAAGATCCTAGGAAAATGAATACAAATAACTTTCAAGTGTATGAAAAATGCTTACCATCACTCTGCATTAAAGACATAAAAATTAAATAGATTTCAAGTTTCATCTATGGGCCAAAAATAAAAAAATTCTGATAACTCAGCAATTACCCTTATAGACATATATCTTGCAATTTCACTGCTGCCACATGTTCAACTTATATATAGGATTATCTCTGTGACATTGATTCTATAACCAACAATTGGAAGTAAACAGTATATCCATCAATGGAGGCTTGCTAGGTACATCATGGAGTACTATGCAGCCATTAAAAAGAATGACTTGAATGACACATATCTGTATATTGATACATAGAGGACTATGTCTAAGATTTATCACTATGGTGCATAGTTACCAGGTTTAGAAAGAAAAAGATGACCATGTGTACATACTGGTTTGTAGATGCATGAATTAAACTGTTGGTTGGAAGGCTGCCAGTGAGGGGTAGAAGGCAGATTTATTTTCCTACATATACTCTTTGATAGTATTTGAATTTTAAAGCCATTTGTATTAAAACTGCTGAATGATTTATATTTTCTTCCTTCTTTTACAGACCTCCAAATGGTCTTTGACATTTTTTTGTTATGTCTGATGCCTGTTGATTTGTTCTGGGGCCTTTAGTTACCCGTCTCAGTTTTTCTGTGTGTAAAATGGAATTCATGACACTGGCTGTCTATCTCATGGGTGGCTGTGAGGCTCAAGGGAGAAACGGATGAAAACAGCCTCTGGCTGCCATGAGGTGCTGTAGGATTCAACTGCAGGACATTAGAGATGGCCCATGTCCTGCTCAGCACCTGTCTACTGCATGGCAATGTCCCCGTGGACACACAGGCAAGCTGTGCATCACAGCTGGGTTCTCCAGCGGTGGAAGAATACATGACTCCAGTTATCTGTTAGTTCAGCATTTACTATATAGCACCAAGGACACAGGTGCTAGGAAGAGCCGTGATGTTGTTTCAGCACCATCTGAGCTTCAAGAGTATGGTGGCAAATGATGATAATCACAATAATGAAAATCTTACTGCTTTCAGCTAACCACTTATTTCACATATAGTAACTCATTTGTTATCCTTGTTTTAAGGATACGGCCAATGAGCTTTAAAGGGTTGGACCCACTCAAGGGGCCCAGCCAGTAAGGGGCTGAGCTTCCCCACTTGGATGCTGTCATTTCTCTACTCTAGGACTTTTGATGATTCCCTTTGTGGGACCCTGCCATCTCAGTCTGCCTTTTTTGGTCCCCCACAGTCTGTTCTGAATCTAATTTCCCAGTTCTCTCTGACCTGGGCTCTCTTTAAAGCTGGTCTCTGAACTGCCTCTGAACACACCATGCTCATTTCTGCATTGGTGCCTGTTCGTTTGAGCTGCTAACACCTGTGGTCTCACCTCTGTTGTCATCTCAGGGTCTTTAAGACCCCTTGTGAGTCAGTTTCACTTCTTCCTTGATACCTTCTCCTCTAACCTAGGTGACTTTTCAGAGAGTGGCAGCCAGCCTCTGGAACGGCTCCCAAGGATCCTCACCTCATGGTATTCATGCCCTGTGCGTCCCCTCCTGCATTGTATCAGGGCTGGTGTATGTGCCTGATACAGGAAGGCGATGGCATGTGCCTGCCATGGCGAGGCTATAAGAGATGTTGCCACTTTCACCTTGATTTCTCCGGGAACTCTTACCGTGGGGGAAACCACTGTCATGTTGAGAGATAGTTCAGCAGCCCAAGGAGAGGTATCAAGAGGGACTGAGGTCTCCCATCAACAACCAGCACCAACTTGCCAGGGATGTGAGTGAGCCACCTTGGAAGTAGGTCCTTCTGTCCCCATCAAGCAGCTCCAGTCACCTTTGGGACTACAACCACATGGGAATCCCTGAGCCAGAACTTGCCAGCTAAGCGGCTCCTGGATTCCTGAGTATAAAATCATGTGGATGAGAGATATTTATTGTTTTAAGCTGCTATGGTTTTGGGGCATTTTGTTATGCAGCAACAGCTAACTAATGTACATTAACTAACTCAACTCCTTTGGGAAGCAGGATGTACTCTTTGGCCTTTGTCCATTTTTTTTTTTTGCCTGGATTTTGTGTGTGTCATCTTGTATCTCCAACAAAATAGTAAATATCTGTGGTTTAAAATTCCCCTATATCTCCCATCATGGTTACTGGGGGTTGGGAACAGCAGGAGAATCCACACTGATTCGCCAGCTTCCTATCTGCAAACAGAAGGCAGGGGTTAACTAAAAGGCTCCAGCACACACACATGCTTCTGGTTGGGCTGGTACCCTCCTAAGTATGCAGTCAACTCATACACAGAATGCCTGCAACCTCCCCACCTGAGACCTACAACTCACTGGCACACTGGAGCATTCAAATGCCAGAATTCTCAAATGTCCCATGGTGTGCCTGACTCACAACCCATCGCCAGGGGTCTCCTGGAGGGAGGGGCAGGAGGGCCTGGAGAGGGCTGTCACTTCTTACTACACTGACTGCTACTGGAGATTTATTTACTGGCCCCACACCCTTTTCAAAGATATTTCTTTCAAAGCCAGAGCGACAGCCTGCCTTTCAGCTTTCCTGACACTCAATTCCAAGTACATGGTACGCTTAATCCCACAGAACAATTTAGGAGCTAAAGAATCATAAAGAAAAATTTCGCGGAGGGAGCTGTTGCTGCTCCTTTGAAAACAGCCCCCGCCCCAGTCTCTCCCCAGCTGCCTCCTGGTCCCCAGTCCCCAAAGGTCCATCCCCCCGCTAACCGCCCAGGCAGCTTCCCTACAGGCAGCCAGTGGGAGGGCGCGACCCTTCCCCGGCTTCTTCCTCCTCCCACTCTTTCCCAGGCAGGCAGGCTTATTTTTCAAGACTAATAAACACCAGTTGAAGGGAGGAGGAGAGCCCCTTTGTAAAACGGTGTCTAAATAGAGGCAGCTCCACCATTTTTTTCGGCCGGGTGGGTGGAGGTGACCAAAGATACAATTATAACGTAGCCCATCCTCTCCCACACGACCCATTTTAACCAGTGTGTAATAAAGCCCAACTCATCCACCCTCTGATTTGGGTCAAATGAGAGGAATTTTTAGCTTTTCTGGGGAGTTTGTGCCAGCAGGGGAAGCAGAGGGGAGAAGGAGGAGGGAAGGAATAAACAAATATGCTACAGTTCTCTGGAAGAAAGGAAAGGCAGGGCATGCAGGGAGCAGGGACAGGGATGGCCACCCTTCACTTCCGCCAACTGAGTCCCTCTTTCCATGGTAGCCACGTAGCTTCCAAACCTTGGCTGAGACTAAGGTCTCCCTCTTCCTTGCTCCTGACTCAGTGAATCAGCTCTCACTGTGGGCGCCCAGGGCACATCCCCTTTGCTCCTCCTGCCTGCCTCCTGCTGGTTCTCTTGACCTTCCAATAACTGGAAGATGTCACCAGTGTGCCCAACTCCCACCAGCCTGGCCTTGCCCATTCTGCCTCCTCAGCTAAAATGCCATCCCCTCCCAACCTCCTCACCCTACCCCACCTTCATTGGGTGAACTCTTGCTCATCCTTTAAGACTTGGCCCAGGTGTCACCTCCTCCAGGAAACCTTCCTGAATTAGGTGCCTGTCCTTTATGTTCCCATCCTTCCCTCTCTTCTAGTCCTCACCACATGGAGATGTAAGTGGAAAATGGGTGCTATTGTGATGGGCCTGGGGAGAGGAGGGAGAAATAGCTCTGGGATGTGAGGTGCTGGGGATGGGGTCAGCAGACCACAGTGGGTGCTGCAGGTTGAGTGTTGGGGCATCAGGCATGCCCGTAGCAAAGCTCAACAGAGGAAAGGGTCATGAGGAAGCTTTCCTGAAACAGACAAGAGTAGGATAAAACAAAGGTTGGATCATTTACACATTCCCCGGGAGAAGGTCATTGCTTCCTTTACACCTTCACCCCAACACTCATTGTGGTCTATGCACTGGGGGGCCATCCACCTGGTACACTCCCACCTGGAGTGCTTGGCCTCATCTTTCCTTTGTTAGGGATGCTCTCACTCCTTTACCCTTGAGTCTCTCTTCTCCCTCCACTAGTCCTGAACACTCACTGAGCCCCTCCGGCAGTTGGGGACAGAGCAGGAGGCCTTCAGGCCCACAAGCACCCCCAATTCCATCAGCATGCTCAACAATGAGTTTCACACACATACATGTATGGCCAGCTTCCAAATGCAGATGGGATTAGAATCGATTCAACACAAATGTAGGTAAAATGATTATGGAATCACCTAGAGTGGGGGTACAGCCAAGCAGGGTCCCATGACATATTTTCAGCTCCAAAAAGGAGCTTATTTTCAAAAGCATGGAGCCCACAGAACAGGAATGTAAGTTCCTTGAGAATGAGAATGAGTTGCTTCTCTGTACCTTTCATAGAGTGGAGCCTGGAGGTTCACATCACTGGGCATTTGGTATAATGTTTGTTGAGTGACTTGTTGAGCACAGATGGGCCTATTGACCTTGAAATAGTCAGTATCACCTCTACTTTCAAAAGGAGGAAATGACCTGGGAGCATCAGTAACAAAGAATGGTAAAGCCCTCAGTAAATAGCAAATGCTGATGTGTGCTCTGTGGGCCTGGGCACATAGCGCACCTCTGTTCTCATGTGTGGCAAGAAGGGCAAAGTGCTAAATCAGAAAATTTACAGGGAGCTAAATCTCCCAAGGAAAACATGGGAGAGTCTTATTTCTTCTGATTAAACAATTTATAAATCAGGATAAAAAGGATTTCCTTTGAAAACCTTTGTCTCAATATTGCTTCAATATTGCTATAACTTCAAAACATAACAAAGACAGCCACTGTGAAGCATGCCATTGTGTTCCTGAGGGTTCCTCATGTGACAGGTGAGGGGACACCTTTAAGGGGCTTGATCCCCAGGAGGGGAGAGGAGAGCACTTCCCTCTCCCTCTCTCCAGGGAGGACCTGGATTAGCGGGAAGCATGAGTCATGCTCGATTTTCATGCTGTGGGCCCACTGTATCACTTCTGTGCTCAACACAAGATCCTGTCACAGTCAGAACCCCCGAACACTAAGCATGTCAAGACACATCTAGAGCTGCTTTAATTTCATGCATCCTCTCTTGAGCACCCACTGTGTACCACGTATTGAACTGGGCTCTTTTACACAAATTACCTCATTTGATCCTTATGCTAGCCCTTTGAGATGATTATTTTTACCCTCATTTTCCTAGGAGGAGACTGAGACCAGGAGTGGCCAAGTCACTCATCTCAGGACTGCAGTAAGTCAGTGGCCTGTTCCATTCTAGAACATCTGAGAGCATCCAAAGGCTGAAAACTGGGATAATTCATGGGTGGCAGAGCTAGGAATGCCATCTGCAAATATCTGAAAAAGGCCTTAGGATGTCAGAGCTGGACACGGCCTTTCATGGTTGAGGATGCTGAGGCACAGAGACGTCAAAGTGTCTACCTGGTTGTGGCAGAAAGCACAGCTTGAGCTCTTAGGCATGGCCAAGATGCTTGTCCTGTCCTGGCACAGGGAGCCACCGTGACTGCGCTGGAACCTGCATTTTGCCTTCACCTGCTCAGTTCTCCATTCAGGATGGAGGCCCTGGCATTAGTGGGTGGGAAAATGTCTGTGATTGCCAGCCAGTACCCCAGAAAGGATTACAGAGACACCATTCTCACCCCTGAGATGACCCTCCCTCCTTCTCACCACCCAAGCCAAAAGGTGAGACCAACATATCTTGGTTTTCCCAGGACTTTCCTGGTTGAAGCATTGGAAGTCCTGCATTCTGGGAACTCCCTCTGTCTTAGGCAAGCTGGGATGGTTGGTCACCCTCATTCATCTCCACCTCCTTGTATGCACCACCCACCTCTGCTGCCCTTAAGGATCATGTGACCCCAGATCCACTAGACAAACAGCGCAGGGGCTTTTTCCCCCAGCCTACACCCTTGAGGTCCTGCCCTGACCCATTCAATGCCAGAGGAAGAGTTCCTGCTGTCACCAGGGATTGCTCAACCTGGGCACCTTTGTAATTCTCCAGTGAGGAGGCAGCCCTCTGCCCTGGGGCTCCCAGAGGGATCCAGGGCAAGGAGGAGGAGAAGGTAGGGAGACAGAACATAACAGAACCAGGAAGAAAGGCAGGAGGGGAAGTTAATGAGATTTAAACAGGGAGAAAAGGGAGGAGAGGGAAGCAGGGAAAAGGAAGGTGTGGAAAAAGGAGAGAAAGGAGGAGAGGTGACAGTATGTGTTATACAAATAAAAGAATGACCAATCGCCATGGCCAGCTTTCTCAACAAGAAGTGGTCCAGGTTTTCAATAGATGCTCACTGTGCAGAGATGTCTTGAGAGTTGTATGGGGCTGTGGGGATTATGTGGCTAATCCTAATTTTGCAGATGTCAAGAAAATTAAGCTTATAGGACTGGAATGTAAGAGCATCCGTGGTAGAAATCATGCCAAATGCCTTTTTTGTACCAAACCCAAAACTTCCATGGTATCTTTGCATTTATATTTAATTTATAATTATATATAATTAATAATTAAATATTTATTAATGAGGACAGTGACAATAGTGATATTGATCTCTGGCAATCCAGTCCTCCTCCTAAGCATGTCTTTCTGAGTAAATGTCAGCACAAAGTTGTATAATTATCTTGGAAATTTGGGCAATATGGCCATGAAGAATGAGAAGGTGGCCCCAGTCCACTGGGAAACAGAAGCAGGGTTGGCTCAATGCATAAGGAGCTGATGGACGGGGTAACTGGAGGACACACCACTAAGCTCTGCCCATTCCAAAGTATATCTCTTCCACCAGCCTGGTGTGATGCCATCTACTTTGCCATTCCAACCACTGGGAATTCCCACTAGGGGAGGTCTTAACAAGAAGCTCTGCTAGTGGAAACCACTAAAGCCATTTTTATCCTGTATCCAAGTTATTTCAGGATTTCTGGGCTAGTCCTATAGTAGTACCTGTGAGCTCATCATGTCAATGACTCGTCTTCTTGGAAGATACAGGGCACCTTTCCCATTGGGCCCACTGTCTGTGCCTGTGAGTTGAGGCAAGAAGAATGGCAATAGGCCAGGTGTGGTGGCTCATGCCTGTAATCCCAGCACTTTGGGAGGCTGAGGTGGGTGGATTACTTGAGTTCAGGAGTTCAAAACCAGCCTGAGCAACATGGCAAAACCCCATCTCTACAAAATATACAAAAATTAGCTGGGCATGGTGGCATGCACCTGCAGTCCCAGCTACTCAGGAGGCTGAAGTGGGAGGCTCACTTGAGCCTGGGAAGTTGAGGCTGCAGTGAGCTGTCTTCACACTACTGCACTCTAACCCAGGTGACAGAACGAGACTATCTCAGAAAATAAAATAGAAAAAGAAGAATGGCAATAGGAACAGGGAGAAGAAGGTGGTCCCAAGGCAGGGAAGGCCCCCTGAGAGGAGTAGGATGTAGGCTAAAGTGGAATCTAGAAGTTCTGCTCTAGAGGAAAATGGCAGGCGAAGGCCTGGAACAAAGCAACAAAGCCCACAGAGGGCTTCTCGAAACACTGCCTCCCTCCTGCAGGGTGCTCCCAAGCTCCCACCGCTCCACTGAAGGAAAGGACTCTGCAGTCACAGACTTTAACCACCAAACATCTACCATGTCCTTTTGGTTGGGAGAGGCCCTGTGAGGAGAGTTTTGATGGTAGGAAGAGGACTCTGCCTCCCACTGAGGAAGAGGGGCCTCCTTCCACTGCCAGCGCCCCTGCAAGGCAGTGAGTTCATGCGCTCATAGCGCTAGGCCCAGCTGGATGGACCCTGATGCCAGGACCTTGAATCTTGAGTGAGTGACAGCAGCAGCAGTTTGTGTTGCTTATTTGCAACTATGAACTTTGAATGACATAAATGTTGGGCATACCTGAATACCAGAGCCTTGCTGGAGATACACAATGAATCTCTCTCTCTCTCACACACACACGCACACACGCACACACACACACACCTGAGAAAGCCCATAGTAAAGAAACATGTTTAACTTTGTTTAACTCTGCATTTCCCAAACTTGTTTAATCTTTCTGCTTTGCCTAACACCTTTTAATATCCTGCAGAACTGGTGTGACAAGCACACCTTCGGGGAACACTGGGGTAAAGCCGTGCTTTCCAAACTTTTTCAGTCATGGAATTTGCAGAGAAACAATATTTTTATGGCACAAAGGAATTGGAAGGCTCTCAGGAGGTGGTTGAGCTGTTCAGTTGACAAGAGGGGTGAAGGGGCAAAGCCACTGGTTGGGAAGCTCTGGACCAGAGGACAGAGCCCTCTGGGATACAAGCCTGGAGGCCTGACCTCTTGCCCTGGCTCTGGTGTGAAGCAGCCTCCATGAGGTCACACAGGTAGCTGTGGCATTCCAGGGCATCCTCTGCTGTACCACATAGTTTCCCTGTAGGGTCGTAGGAGAAGTGGTCTTATCAGAGGATGCCTGCTTTCCCCTAACAGAAATGAGGGGGCAGAGTGGGGCAGCTCCCCTTCCAATCCATCCCCAACCCCGGAATTAGCTCAGGGTCGGAACTTGCCAGCTCTGTCCTCTCTGCTCACCCCTCCTTCTCCTTCCCAATAAGTTCTGGATCCAGCCACATTAGGCAGTGCATGGAAGCTTCTTGTGTGAGGAAGCCCACCCATTTGGAGGTCTTCTGTCTCTGCCATGTGGTATCTGCTCTCTCCTTCATCTGCCAGCCAGGCATCATCTCCTAACCTTTGGCTTCCATGCTGTTCACCTCGAGGCTCCATAATCCTTGCTGGCATCCCTGGGGACTGGTCTAGTGCCCACCCTGGCTCCACCAGCCTTGGTTTGCAGCCCTGTCTCTAAAGCCCCTATCTGCCCACAGCCTGCCTCAGCCAGACTCTCTGGATCACAATCTCTGGCTAACATCACATGCATATTTCAGAGGATCTGTACGCCCCACGGATGTGGGTGCTGCCAAGCCCTGGGGGGGCGGAGGTGGGGGTGATGTGTTTCTAACAAGATCAACTATTATAACTGGGCTTTGATTTAAAGCAAAATCTATTTCACAAGCCATATTTAATGCTGAGTGAGAGGCGAGTGTGCAGAGACCATATCTGTAGATTATGGCATTAAGCGTGCAAATGCAAGCATAGATGAAGCAGCCACAAAATTATAGATAACAACGGGACCTGGATATAAATCCAGGGAGCTGGCAGCCACTGGGAGGCCTCCCAACTCTCCCCTCTACTTAGAGGCTGAGTCAATTTATAGCTTCCCCATCCCCTGTTCCTGAGATCTTCAAATGCAAGTCTACAGGCCTGAGAAATGCTGGGCATGTTCAGAAGTGCAGAAAAAGGCACTTCTCTTTAAGCTCTCACTGTGTTTGCCATTTCGAGTGGAGGAGAAGGAGCAGCCACTAGACGTTAGGAGTCTTGGTTTAAGACCTAGCTCTGCCAGGCATGGTGGCTCACGCCTGTAATCTTAGCACTTTGGGAGGCCAAGGTGGGTGATTGCCTGAGTTCAGGAGTTCGAGACTAGCCTGGGCAACACAGTGAAACACTGTCTCTACTAAAAATACAAAAATTAGCCAGGCGTGGTGGCATGTGCCTGTAGTCCCAGCTATTTGGGAGACTGAGGCAGGAGAATTGCTCGAGCCTAGGAGGTGGAGGTTGCAGTGAGCCAAGATTGTGCCATTGCACTCTAGCCTGGGTGACAGAGCAAGACTCCGTTTCCAAAAGAAAAAAAAAAAACAAAAACAAAAACAAGAAAAAACCTAGTTCTATAGCTCTATAGCTCTATAGCTCTATTCCCTGCCAAAATGCATGACTTGGAAAGGGTGGTTAGCCTCCTGGAGTCATAGCTTCCCTCTGTAAGTGAAGGAGCTGGATTTTACCTTGAAGATCCCTTCATAGTTTTATAATCTACGAGTTCATGATAAATAAAACAGCAATGGAGGAACTAGCTATGAAACTCTGGATGAGTTGTTGACCACTTCTCTACTTCCCTTATTTGTAAAATCAGGTGTACAATGGTTAATCTTACATGTCAACTTGGCTAGGCCATGGTATCCACATACTGGGTCAAGTAGAAATAGAGGGAGTTGTAAATTACCTTTAGAGGAGATTAACATTTAAATCAACAGACTTTCAGTAAAGCAGATGACCTTTTAGAATGTAGATGGGCCTCATCCAATCAGTTGAAGGCCTTAAGAGAAACAGACTGAGGTCCCCAGAGGAAGAGGTAACTCTGTCCCCACAGTCAAGCTGCAATATCAACTCTCCCCTGGGTCTCCAGTCTGCTAGCCTGCCTTGTAGATTTTGGACTTGCCAACCCTTACAATTGCATGAACCAATTCTGTAAAATAAATCTCTCTCTCAGTTGGGCGCAGTGGCTCATGCCTGCAATCTCAGCAATTTGGTAGGCCGAGGTGGGCAGATCATCTGAGGTTGGGAGTTTGAGACCAGCCTGACCAACATGGAGAAACTCTGTCTCTACTAAAAATACAAAATCAGCTGGGCATGGTGGTGCATGCCTCTAATCCCAGCTACTTGGGAGACTGAGGCAGGAGAATCACTTGAACCTGGGAGGCAGAGGTTGCAGTGAGCTGAGATTGCACCACTGCACTCCAGCCTGGGCAATAAGAGCGAAACTCCATCATAAATCGATCAATCAATCAATCAATCAATCAATCTCTCCCTCTCTCTCTCCTTTTCCACCTCTCCATCCTGTTGGTTCTGCTTCTCTGGAGAACTCTGACTAATACAACTTGGTTAGATGAATTCACTGGCACTCAAACTTGAGCCTTGTAAGTCTATTTTTTTTTTTTTTTTTTTGAGATGGGGTCTCGCTCTGTCACCCAGGCTGGAGTGCAGTGGTGCAATCTCGGCTCACTGCAAGCTCTGCCTCCCAGGTTCATGTCATTCTCCTGCCTCAGCCTCCCAAGTAGCTGGGACTACAGGTGCCCGCCACCACGCCTGGCTAATTTTTTGTATTTTTTAGTAGAGACGGGGTTTCACCGTGTTAGCCAGGATGGTCTTGATCTCCTGACCTTGTGATCTGCCCACCTCGGCCTCCCAAAATGCTGGGATTACAGATGTGAGCCACTGCGCCTGGCCGAGCCTTGTCTAAGTCTTAACCTAAGCTACACATCAGACACCTCAGAAGCTGTTAAAAAAAAAACAAAACAAAACAACAAAAAACCAGCATCTAGACTCCAACCCCAGACAAGTTGAATTAGACTTTCTGGAAATGGAGCCTGGGCATCAGTGTTTTAAAACTCCCTAGGGCCTCTCCATGTGCAACCCAGGCTGAGGGCCATGGCTTCTCAGAGGAAACAAGTCACTTTGGAGCTAACTAGAAATGCAAATTCCCTGGGCCCCATCCAGGACCTATGAATCAGAACCTTTGGGCAGGCTCCTGGCATCTCCAGACTTAACAAGCTCCCCAGCACATTGCTCAGCTGCTCTCTAAAGTTTGAGAGCTCTGAGCATGGGCCATCTCTCAAGGCCCTTTTCACCTTCACAATGTGCACACTATTATGGTCAGAATTTGGGGGCCAGAATATACTGTCTCCTCTGAGGAGGGGTCAAGGACATCGTAGTGGGAGAAACCAGCTCCATGATTCGAGAATAGAATAAGCTCTTTCCAGAGCTCATGGAGTGAGATGAACTCAGCATCCTCCCAGTCTTTACTAAGGGCATGAGGCACCTGCCAGGTAGGCCGCCTCTGCTCCTGGAGGGTACATGCGGCCTCCAACCACCTTGGCATCCCTGGCCCCAGGGCAGCCAGGGCAGGGCACAGAGTAGGTGCTCATGCATTTCTGTTGCTGGACTGACTGAATCAATGCGCATACTGTCCCACAGTCACTGGGCCCATCCCTGTCCAGGTGTTCCTGTGGGTGGCACACCTCTTGCCTTTCTCAATTCTCACCACAATTGGAAAATGCCCTTCCCTTCCTTATTGTTTCATATCCTAGGCATTCTCCAGGGTCCAGCTGACACCTCTCCCTTTGAAAGATCTCCCGATTCTTCTCTTCCCTCTGCTGTCTCTCATTACTGTTCCTGACCGGATTTACAGTCAAGCCCAGATTGCTGCCTTGTGTGGTCCTTGAGTTACTTCTCCCTTTCTTCTGTGTCTTCCCCTGGACTGTGAGCAGACAGAGGACAGGCTGGGCACATGGCAGGGAGCTGTGAGAGCTTGAGAGCTCACAGAACATGCCCAAGACACCTATGCTTTGTGGTTCAGCAGAGGATCAAGAAAGTAAGTTGGGCCCCTCTATCCTCTCCCACCCCCTCCCCATGTATTTGGAGCCTCTACTATCAGGAGCAAGGCTTTGTGCTATATCTACATCATTTTAGACCCTGTTCCTTCCAATTCCAGGGATATGCTCTTAACCACTGGAGTATAAGCCTCCCCACTACATTGTGAGTGGAGTAGAGGAAGGGTATTTTTGTCTTTGAGAAAAGCAAGGATGAAGGGCAGGATTTGAGCCATGGTGGTAGATCAGAAAGAAGAACTGATAACAGGCTTAGGGAGCAAAATGGTAGGGAAATGGCTTCAGGGGAGTTAGGCCTGGCCCCTGGAGAGGGAGGAGAGAGAAGGGCTAGGCTCTTTAGGTACATGCTGTCCATGGGGCCTGGTAAGATTCCTGGAATCACTAACCTGTTTCACAGGTGTGGCAATTGAGCCTCTCAGAGCTGAAGTAACTCACCCAAAGCATCTGTCCTCTTGTGTGGCAGAGCCAGATGTCAAATCCAGGTCTCTGTGACCTCAAGGGGCACCAAAGTGAGTATCAAAAAGGCAGAAAGGGACTTATCCCTTCACTCACTCAGCAAAAGCATATTAAGCAGGTCTGTGTGCCGGGCATTGCCAAACACATAGCAGTGAATAGAAGTGTCAGCCACGATGAGTTCACAGCCTGCTGATTGAGGAGTGAAATGCCTTAGACCATGGCATCCTGGAGGATGACTACCTGCATGGTTCTGGAGTCATCCTCACCAAAGCTTTGAAGCCTGAATCCCAGTTGTAGGCTGGTCTCCGGCCTTCAGCTGTGAAAGCCATTCAGATATTGCCATCCAATGGTGCCATCTGGAGAAAAGGATTGGTGCTATTTTGCTAGTCCAGGTAAAGAGGAGCAGGAGGAAGAAGAGGAGGAAGACTTCCTCCATCTCAGTGGATATTTGCCAAGGGCCCCCACAAAACTGGGAAGAGCTTGCCCCATTTCAGTATGGGTGCAATACCTTTTCCAGCCCAGGGTTCTCCTAGAGAAGGGAAATCCCGCATCTGAAACAGTGCCAAGGAGGCCGTAGTTTGCAT
This sequence comes from Papio anubis, assembly GCF_008728515.1. Classification (NCBI taxonomy): domain Eukaryota; kingdom Metazoa; phylum Chordata; class Mammalia; order Primates; family Cercopithecidae; genus Papio; species Papio anubis. Next base: position 40,213,924 of record NC_044994.1, read on the forward strand.
CCACACTCCCCATTCATTGCTCCCTTAAACATCTGCAGTGACTAGAAACCCAGCAAAGCCACCAAGAGTGACAGGCATCTGTACATGTTGGGGGAGGGAGTGCAAACATGCCGCTCTTTAGGGCATGAAGAGTCTATAGATCCAGAGGCCTCCCCAGCCCACCCCATCCTGCCCTTCCCATGTTTCTGCTTTGATCCTTTCCTTAGCTTCCTTTTGAGGGTGATTTTTACCCCTTTCCCACTGAACTGTCCCTGGGGTCCCAGCCACTGTCAAGACCCAGCCCAATGCAGCAAAAATTCCCATCAGATAATATGTTGAGATTTCAGATTCAGAAATCACTTTATGTTGTACCCACTTTTCCCCAGCAGAGTCTAAGGTTCTTAAGGGGAGGGAGCATGTCCTACTGCTTCTCACATCCACAGCACAGTGCCTAGTACACAGTAGGAACTTAATATGTGTATGATAAATGACAGTTTCACAACAGCTATGTATTTCCAGAGACTTCAGATGCAATAAAACATCCTTTACACAAAGGCACTACCACCACAGGTACTATTTAGAAGATCCAGGCGGTACTGTGATTACCCAGGGGTCCACTTTAGGAACATAATGATGACATTAGAGTCTCTAAAAAACTTCTGGTCATTTGTAATTTTGAGTAAAGAAGCATGGACGACTCAATAACAGAAAAACCCCAACAACTCAACTCAAAACTGGGTAAAGCACTTGAATAGACATTTCTCGAAAGAAGACATATGAATGGCCCAGTAAGCACATGAACAGATGTTCAACATCACCATTAGGGAAGGGTAAGTGAAAACTACAGTGAAATACTATCTCATAGCCATTAGGATGGCTACTGTCAAAGAAACTAAATAACAAGTGTTGGTGAGGATGTAGAGAAATTGGAACCCTTGTGCCCGGCTGGTAGGAATGTAAAATGCTGCAGCTGCTGTGGCAAACACTAGGGAGGTTCTTCAAAAAATTAGACATGGAATTACCATAGGATCCAGCAATTCTACTTTTGAGTACATAACCAAAAATAATTGGAAGCAAGAACTTGAATAGATATTTGTACAAGCCCATCCATAGCATTATTCACACTAGCTCAAAGCTGGAAACAACCCGAAGTCCATCAGTGGATGAATGGGGAAACCAAATGTGATATATACACACAACAGAACATTATTCAGCCTTAAAAAGGAAGGAAATTCCAACACCTGCTAACACATGGATGAACTTTGAGGATATCGGGCTAAGTGAAACATGCCAGACATAAAAGGACAAACACTGATTCTACTTCTGTGAAGTACCTGGAATAGTCCAATTCATAAAGACGACAGAATGGTGCTTACCCAGGAATGGGGGGAGGGAGATGTGGGGAGTTAGTGTTTAATGGGGACAGAGTTTCATTTGGGATGCTAAAGAAGTTCTGGAGATGGCTAGTGGTGATGTTTGCATTACACTGTGAATACACTTACTGTTACTGAATTATATACCTAATGGTGAATCTTATGTTACGTATAATTTTACCACAAGTGGATGAATGAATGAAGCATGAATGAATGAATGAAGGCTGCATGGGGTATGAGGAAAGCATTTGACCATTGCAACCCGACAGCCATGATTTCTAGTCCTAGCTGTGTGAAACTGAGTTGACACTCTAATTCATTGAATTTCAAGTCTGTTGTCTGTAAAATGGGGTAAGAAGACCCCAAAAGGGGACAAAAATACCTATGCTACAAAAGGGAGTCAAGGGTTAAATGAGATAGTATATGAAGCCTGGAGCTCAGGGCCAGGAGACTCCTCCAATCTTTCACCCTTCCCCCCTTCTCCCTGGGTGGCTGCATCCATTGGCCAGGTTGGCCTCAGGTGCCAACCCCAGCTCACCTTTCCCAGGTCGATCTGCAGCCTCCTTCCCATGTCCCACTCCTGAAGGAGGGCCGCCAGCTTCCTGCAACTCAACAGACACAGGGGCAGGAGGCCAAGCTTCGCAGTGTCTCCCCGGGGCGCTTGCAACAAGCAAACAAGCAAAGACTGAAATGGGGAAGGTAGAGTTTCACGCTCTGTGGGAAGTTTGTGGCAGAGATATTTTTAGGAGGGGAGAAGGTGGGAGATATTTTTAGGATGGGATGCTTTTCCCATTGCTCCTCCAATCCCACCTCCCTGTGGGGAACCGAGGAAAGGTAGCACTAAGAGCCGCCTGTGATGGAGGAGGCAGCCGGCACTGCTGGGGAGGAGGCAGTTGCTCTCTGCTTCGTCTTTGGCCTGGGACCCCAGATGTTTGACCCTGGCCAGCCCCCTGCTGGCCTCCCCAACAGAGCCACTTCCCTTTAGGGAGTACAGCCTGGAGTTCCCTTCCCCCTCCAGGCCACAGCCTCACTCTCCCTTAGGATGACCTGAAAGGGAAGTTTATAAGAGGAAAAGGAATGAACGGGATCCTATTTAACAGCACATGCTGGGCGGAGGAACTTCCTGACAGGAACCAATGTGGAAACCAGGCCCAGTTTGGCCATGGAAAACTGGTTTGGCTCAGAACTGGCCAGAGTGGACAGGAGACCTTGGGCAGCTGCACATCGCAATTAAACTGGACTTGTCCGACTTCGCTTTCTTTCTTGTCCCCTCTAAGCAAGCAGACACTATAATAATCTGCACACCACAGGGGGTGTGCAGATTATTTTTTTAAGTCTAGGGGAAAGAAACCCCACCCTCATTTAGGTCCCAGAGACATAAAGGGCTACTGGCTGGGCTCAGCAAATCAGGAACAGATGTAGGCAGCAGAGCAGGGCCAGGCGAGCAGAGCCGCTGCCACCAGGCACCCAGCCTGAGTCACCCTGGCAGGGAGGGCGGGCGGCGATAGGCAGGGGTGGCCATCTTTATTTGTGGGCTTGGGTGTGGGGTGCAGGAAACAATGCAAACAGAAGAGTCCCCGGGGCTGGGACAGGCGCAGGGGTGCGGGCAGGTACTGACAGGTTCCCAGTGACTGCTCTTCTGGGCCAAAGGATTAAAACAAGGCCCTGAGTCTGAACAGGGAGAAGGCTCTGCTCCTCCCTCAGCCTCTTTCTCTCCTTCCCCTGCCCTCCCTCTCTCCCCACCCAAGAAGACCTTATTTCCAGGGCTAAGTCTGGCTGTGGCTGGCTGGCTGGCTGGCCTCCGCCCTGGCTCCCCAACCCCTCTCTTTAAGGGCCAGGCTGTCCTGTGGCTGGTGGCTGGCAGGAGAGGCCTGGGGTGGACGTTTCAGCCCTTGCTCCCTGAGTTCCTGCACAAGACCATATCCTCTCTCCTCAGTTCTCCCTTTTCTCTCCTTACTCTGATTTGTCTCCTATAGACCCCAAAAGAAATATTAGCTTCTCAGGGGGCCCTGTCCCTGCCCCTCAGGCCCCAGCCAGGCTTGCAGTGAGTATTCAGTCCTCGTTATGATCTTTTTTTTTTTTTTTTTTTCCCAGACAGAGTCTCATTCTGTCACCCAGGCTGGAGTGCAGGGGCATGATCTCAGCTCACTGCAACCTCCACTTCCCAGGTTGAAGCAATTCTCCTGTCTCAACCTCCTGAGTAGCTGTGATTACAGACGCATGCCACCACATCAGGCTAATTTTTGTATTTTTAGTAGAGACAGGGAGTTTCACCATATTGGTCAGGCTGGTCTTGAACTCCCGATCTCAGGTGATCTGCCTGCTTCAGCCTCCCAAAGTGCTGGGATTACAGATGTGAGCCACCACGCCTGGCCCATTATGACCTTTTCTAAGGTCACCCTCCATTCGGGGGGCAGTCATTTCTGAGATATCGCTTTTTCCTTCATATGACACAGCCCCTTGCACGTGAGGAGCAGGGACCTCCCCTGTCTCCGTGGCCCTTTGGCCTGGCACACAGTAGGTGCTCAGCAGGCGACTGTCATAGGAATGGATGAGCACCACTGGGCACCAAGGGAACCATCAGAGAGAGCCCAGCAGCTCAGAACCGCACAGCCCTGCGTGGGCAGCTGTGTGCTGAGGCTGCTTCCTCGCACCTTTCTTGTGTGGAGAGGAGGGCTTTCATGATACCCTCAGAGCAACTGCAGACGGAACTCTGGGACAGAATAACCTGTTGTTTCCAGCCCCTACAAACTCTCCAGTGACAGGATAAAGAGAAAAGTAAGGGCCTCTTCTCAAAGCTGCTCTCTATGGCCGAGCAGAGAAAACAGAATCAAAGCATTTTTTAGCTGGACGGTTCCAGAGCTCTGCAGCCTGGCAAACACAGAGAAAAAATGGCAGGATCAAGGACGCTTGGCTTAAAGGAATGGACACCCAGCTCTCCTGCTGTCCAGGGTCCTTTCCATTCAGTGATGTTTTTGCGATGGGTCACATACTTATTAACATACTGGCACCTTTTGTTTTTTAATTCTCAAATTTCCCTTGATCCTTTGACTCCTCTAGTTAATTGAACTCACATCTTTGCCAGCATCAAAATAGGCCATCTATCAAAGTGCGCAGAGAAGAGGGAGGTGGCACAAGGTACAAGGAGAGAAAACAGGCATTTGACAATTTTCCCAGGATGCAGGCTTCTGTGTGTTTTCTCAACTCTGCCTCCCCTACCCACAGTGCTACAGGTATTAGCATGAAGAGGACGCATTTGAGCTTCACCAATGTGCTGGGTAGATGGCACTGCCAAACAGCTCCTCAAGACAAACTGGTTTCCACTTGGTCATTTCTCCCCTCCCAAATGCCCTTCCTGTTCTATGGGAGAGGAGAGAAAACAGGCATTTGACAATTTTCCCAGGACACAAGCTCTCCAGTCGTAGCTGCAGCTCCACTCATTCTTATCCGAAGAGGCTGGTGATGCAACAAAGGGCTTCAAGCCCAGTGCCCAATAAGGAGAAGCCAGATGGAAATGGCAACAGCCAGCCCAGAGAGGAAGAACATGCTAGAACCTCCCCAGGATCTGTTTGATGCCTGGAGTTCCAGGAAGCACAAAGCAGCCCTTCTTCCCTCACCGTGGGCTTGGCTGAGATCATCGGCGCAGCGATTGCACAGTTTTGGGTTGATTGATTCCTCCTCCTGCCTCCCCACTCCCAGGATGGCATCTGAGGGCTTCCCCTGCAGCTGCAGGGACAGCAAGAACCCTCAGGCCTGTTTCTGGGTGGAGGAGGGGCAGGCGACTCTTTTCTACCTCTCCCCAGGTAGAAAGGTAGAAATGACATGACACAGGTCAACGTCATCCTCCCTGCAGCTGAAAGGGAGAGTGTTCAGGTTAAACAGAGGAGCCTTCAGAGGCCCCACCTGCTCTGTCCACTAATCTCCCAGCATGTCCAGAAATCAGAAACACCAGTTGAAGATGCCCCATCCTCCCAAACCCGCTCTTCTAGGAGCTCCCAGCTCTGTCCTCAGGCTGAACATATAATCCATCTACGTGCACCTAAGACAGCGCCTCTTGGCACGTAGTACTGGGTGCCACAGAAATGTTTGTTCCCTCACTCCACCTTCCCTTAACTCGTTCCTCCCCAGCGCCTGCTCAGGCAAATTCAGCAAATGCCTACCTAATGAAGGCCTTCTATGAGATGGGCTCCGGGCAAGGTGCTACAGGAATGAAAAATAAACATGTTTCTTGTCCCCAAGGCAGAGGGATAATGAGGCTCCACTAAATGAGCCGTTTCTATGTTCCTAGTGCCTTGTGAGGCACTTTACTCCTGTGACCTGACTTCAGTTTTCACAGCAATGCTAGGAGGCAGCTAATCAGTCTCTTAATTTTATTTATGAGGAGACTGAGACTCAACAAGTAAAGGAAGGAATTGACACTCTTGTCGTTGTAACAGGTTCTTTATAAATAACCACAAGGTATAATGTGGTAAGGACCTGGAAAAGAAAAATGGAAAGTGCTGGGTGCCCAGAGGAGGGTAAGGGAAGGGAGGTGGGGGGTTTCCAATGGGCAAGGGCCACCAGCAGTTCTATATCCAGGCTATATCTAGGACACTGATCCCAAATAGAAAAGCAATTTTTAAATATCCAGGACACTGACCCCAAATATTTCCTGCTTTCCAAGCACCTTGCCAGCCACTGAGATTGTGGTTGAGCGGTTGCCCACATGACTAATTTCCAAAGCACAGAAGATGCAAGAACCCCATGGGCAGGCTGCAGGGTGAGGGGCTCTGGGCTTGGCAGGAGCCTAGTTCAAGTTCCTGATGGGCTTTGTCCTCTTGACCCACGGAGCCCTTGGGACAGCTATTATGAGGGCTCCACAGGGAAACCTGGACTTGCATGTTGGAGCCAGGGGTCCCAAAATGCACTGCTCTGCTGAGAACCCATAGGACTGCAGGAGAATGTAGTCATTATGCCCTGTCCAAAGCCCGAACCATGATCCCTTTTCCAACAAATCTAATTCAATCAAGGAAGAAGCTTCAACTAAGTACTAACTTGGCTTTAACACTTCCCCATAACTTCCTACATGTTTCTGAACTTGGCCAAGACAGCACCTAAGTTCCCCTCCAGCAAAGGTCACAGGAACAGAATAGAAAGAAATGCACAATATGTTGTTACATGAAAAAAAAATTCCTCCCCTATGATTCTTTTCTTATTCTAAAGGCAATACAGTCTCTCTTAAAAAATCAGAAAATCCTGCAGGGGTGGAGTGGAGGAAATGAAGAGATGTTGGCTAGAGGGTACAAACTTCCAGTTATGAGCAAGTTCTGGAGACCTAATAAAAGTCATGGTGACTATACTTAATAATAAGGTATGGTATACTTGAAACTTAAATATTCTCCAGACACACACACACAAAGGTAACTATGTGCGTGGAGGTGGTAATAAAGAAGGTGAGATGGGGGTGGTGCTTAAAAACACCCTACTCGTGATTCAATACGGAACTCCCCCAGTACGCTCATACCCCAAACTCCCTGTCATTGAGAAACCCTGCAATAAACACACAAAACCAGGGAGTGAGGAAGGGCGTGTGGGGCACACCCCACCCAACTTGGCGAGTCTGAGCCTAGTACAGGGCCTGGCACGGAGCAGCTGCTTAAAACACTTGTTGAATGAATGAACAGAGAAGTGAAGTGACAAAGTACAGTCAGGGCACACGGAAGGTCACCAAAGAGGGTGGCAGCTTCCAGTCACAGTTGCACACGTGGAAGTCGGGGGAAGTGAGCCCCCAAAGGTGCAACCACTGAATGTGATGGGGGCAATATTTGATGAGCACTCCATGAGTGCCCAGGCACTGGGTCGCCTCGTCCTCACCATCTGAGTTGGGTCTTATCATCATCACCTCTCAGCAGGCAGGGGCAGGACTCAGGCCTGCACAATACCCTGCCGGCTCCCTGGTTATGGAGGTAAGATGCTGGGGAGGACCCACCACGAGGCTCTTTCCTCCCCTTAGCCTCCCCAGCTCATCTGGCTGGGCTCCAGCTTGAGTTTAAGCTATGTCTACGTAGAATTAGAGGGGCCAGGGCACATCAGGGAGAGTCTTGGAGGGGCAGGCAGCCAAGCATCTGTTGCATGAAGGAGTAAGTTGCCCCTCACACCATGACTCTCCCCAAGGCAGATGGAGTAGAAGGCCAGAAGCTAGATTCTCAGACCCCTCAAGGTTAGAGGTGATAGGAGATTTGGGGATAGCTGGATTTTGTCACTAAGATGGCCCTCTGGCTTATCTCGCATGATTCCAATACCCCTTCATTCATTCACTCATTCAGTTATACAACACATAATTCTCAAGCTCCTGCAATATATCAGGTCCTGTACAAGGGAAGGGATCCTACTGCGAAAGAGCTCAGGAAAATCCAAAGGTTCTGTGTCTAACATCTCCGAGACACACATGCAAGGCCCCTTTGCTGGCAGCACAAAGGTGGGAAAGTGTGGCTGTCTGACTCTGCAGAGAACATGATGTGGCCCCAGGACCTCTGCTGCCCCTGGGGGCATGCCTTCAGGATGGGCAGGGTACCCTCAACCTTGGTACTGGCACCTTGGCCCACACTCCACCAGCAGCAGCAGGTCAGCCTTGAGGGCATCGGTGCAGCAGACCTAGCATGAGAAGAGCGAGTTGGGCATACTGGGGAGCAGTCATGGGATGCTAGGGGGCTCCAAGGGTTGTGGTAAGCACTGCCCCGCCCAACTGAAAGCGACAGGAGAACCTCCATTCTCACCCCAGAGTGGTAGAGAGAGCCACTGATTTCCAAAGCAGAGAAGATGCAGGTAGCAGGGTGAGGGGCTCTGGGCTTGGCAGGAGCTTAGTTCAAGTTAATGATGGACTTTGACCTCTGGATCCACAGAGCCCATGAAATTATACAACATGTAACCTTTTGTGTTTGGCTTCTTTCACTAGCATGATGTTTTCCAGGTACATCCATGTTGTAGCATGCATTAGTGCTTCATTCCTTTCTAATGGCTAAATAATATTCCATTGAATGCATATATCACAATTTGTTCATTCATTCATTCATCGATGGACATTCGGTTTGGTTTTGACTATTGTGAATAGTGCTGCTGTGAATGTTGATGTACAAGTATTTGTCTGAGTACCCATTGTCATTTATTTTGGGTATATGCCTAGGAGTGGATTGCTGTGAGGAATTACAGAATTTTTAGAGCTGGGGTGAACTTAAATATCAATTATTCCAGTTTTACAGATTGGTAAACTGAGGCCTCAGATGGCTATTTGCCCTGTTTGGGATCATACATTTGTCAAGATATGATGTATGGCCGGATGCCAAGGGGCCAGTGGCATTTTTCAGTTCAACCACAGACAATTCATGACTCGTTGCCCTTACTACGGGGTCCACGGTGCCCAGCACAGTGTCTCTTGTACATAGTAGGCACCAAGTATTTGCTGAATAAGTGAAATAAAACATTTATGCCCAATTTTTTAAAGTATTACCCATTCTGGAAAGGGAGGCACCCCTTATCCCATCTCAGAGGTTCAAAAAATCCTGCGGAACAAAGTGTCAGAATACATGGCCCAGGGTCCACCTCACTGGAAGGGACAAACTCAACTGCAGTGGGATCGTGGGGTACTGGCCACCTCATTTCCTAACCCCTCCCCTCCTGGCTACATCAGCACCTCCTTGCCAAAGCAGAGAGGATGAAGCTGGCTGGGCTTTAGGGGCCACAATGGCCCAAGGCGAAGGCAGCCAGATCACCCCTCAGAGCCCCTCTGGACCTACACTCTTAGCGAAACTGCCTTCACAAAAGAGAAGGGGTGGGCTCCAGCCCACTGGACAGGCCAGCTGTACCCTTGGGCTCTTGCAGTGCCGTCATTCCACTTTGTGGGGTATGATGTAGCCTCTAGGACCTGCTTCCTGTGAGGCTACAGGGGAGCTGGGGAAGAGGGACGTAGGTCCATTTCCAGGGGGACCGAGCAGTGGCACCTCAGCTGGCAAGAATGCCTAGTCCGTGGGCCAGTGTGCAAGTGCCCAGGGACTGCAGGGCATGGGGAGCCACCTCCTCAGCTTTCCACTCCTCTGACAGCAGCACATGAGTCTGTGCTAATGACACCACTGCTCCTCAGCACAGGGAGCAGACGTTACCACACGCTGGCAAGCCCACTGACAGCAGAGTGGCGCCTTTGGGGCCCGCCTGGTGGAGGAGTGACATTCAATGTCTCCATCAGCTGGAGGATGACAGCCCCAGATAGGATCAGCCCTGCATGGAGTACAAGGGCTTCTGAGCCAGCCTGCTGTCACTCTTAACACTTCAGTCACCTCAGCCCACATCGCCCTAATTCCTGTATCCAAGCCCTCTAGTACCTGGACAGACCCATGTGTGACTCTGGATATCTGAGTGTAGACAGCACCCTGCCGGATCCAAGTTGCCCACAAGCGACATGGCATTTGGGCGTTCACTTGTACCCTTCCATTTCACATCCTTATTTCTCTGTGGGTCCCAGTGCAAGCCCATATTTTTCATGTATTGACTCTCATTAAGGCGAAGCTAAGAGAGCCACAAACAGCATTCTAATTAATGTGTGTGACAGAAGGAGCAGGCACCTGGAGTTTCCAATTCCCAGGCATCCTTCTATTTCCCATCTAACCCGTCTCTCCTTGCCTGGTCTTGACAAGCTGCTTCGCCTCCATGGGCCTCCGTTTCTGCATCTGTAAAGGAAGGAATGGTCTCTGCACTTCCCCTTCAAGCTCTGAAGTGCCCTCACATGGGATTTATTACATAGGTTAGTGGCTGATGTGGCACCATGTGACATGAATTGTGCTGTCCTGACACATCAGCCACTGTGAGCTTGGCTGGTCCTGCTGGGGCTGCACACAGTGAGGCCTGGGCAAGCCTCCAGAGCCCACAAGGCCAGGCAACCCCAAAGCCCATGAGGCCAGGCAACCCCAGATCCCCAGGCTTCCCCTGGGCCTGGCTGTCCGCCTGCTCATCTTTCTCCCTCTGCCCCTGCCACTGTAGAGAGCCCGGGTGAGCCCACATGCTTCCTGCTTCTTTTCCCCACTCGAGATTTGTGCATTCTTTCTTCATTCGCCCCTGGTTTGATCTCTCTCATCAAGCACCACTGAAATTTCCCTGGGAGCCTGACACTGGCCAGCCATACAGCTCTCCCTGCAAAGACACCATGGACCTTCTCCCATTACTGGTGGTAAATTCCTTGAAATGGATGAGCAACAAAAGCTAAAATTTTGGTTCTTCTTGATGCAAGTATTCGACAAGGGGAGTGGAAACCCTACCTGTGATGAAAATGAGACATCAGGAAGCCATCTCTGTCTCCAGCCAGTCAGTAGCCAAACTTCCAGGGAGGCTTAGCACGGCTTGGATCCTGCAACTGGCCCCATGACCATTCAGCACGGGGCATCGAGTCTGCACCTTGAACTCAGGTTTTCTGATTCTAGACACCTGTTGAACCATCCACGTCAGGACCAATAGACAAGTCTGATGTAGCCCAGGAAGGGGAGGCAGTTCCTGGCTGTTTAAAAGGCTGTGGTTTTGTTCATTCTAAGTTACTTCTTTTCTCTTTTTCTTTCTTTTTTTTTTTTTTGAGATGGAGTCTCACTCTGTCGCCCAGGCTGGAGTGCAGTGCTGCGATCTCAGCTCACTGCAAGCTCCGCCTCCCGGATTCATGCCATTCTCCTGCCTCAGCCTCCCTTTAAGTGATTTCTTTACAATACCACCACCAGGGCCCTTCTCCCCTTCTCTTCCTTCAGTTTCCAATCCTCAGATCTTAACGTGCCCCCTGAGGTTCAACAGGGGTCCAACATCAAGTTAAGTTCCGCAATATGTTTTGAACTCCTACCATGTGCAGAGGACTCTGCTTGTGCTGTGCGACCTGGAAGCCATTAGCCACACGAGGCTATTAAGCACTTGAAATGCAGCTACTCAAGCTGAGATGAGCTGCAAGTGGAAGACAGACACTGGATTTTGAAGACTTAGTAACAAAAAAAAGAGACAGATATAGCATTAATAATTTTTATATGAATTACATGTTGAAATGATATATTGGATATACTGAGCTAAAATGTATTGCAAAAATTAATGTTAACTATTTCTTTTTATTTTTGTAATGTGACTATGAGGAACATTTTAAAGTCAATATGTGGCTGGCATGATATTTCTGTAGGACAGTGTTGGTCTACACATTAGAGGAGGCCAAGAGGAAGAAAACTGTTCCTTATCACAATGGTTTGGGGACTTGGGGGTGTTCCAAGTGAGTTGAAATTAAAACAGTCCCCATAAAGCATATGTTTTCCACAAAATTATGCACTGTCCCCTTGCACAGCCTATTTGGAGAAGATTCCAACACACTGAGCCTTATCATAGGGCAACAGAATGTGAGAACATCTTGAGCACAAGATCTGAGCCATCATTTTTCTCTGCAGGTAAGAATACAGGTAAAACTTCCACAATGGTGCCTGGGAGTGATCAAATTGTTAGTCATCTTGGGTATTTTCAACCCACCAACATTACCGACAATCCCGTTCCTTATCTGCAGGAACCCAAGATGAGATGGAGCTGTCACTCAGGCCCTCAACAGGGAAGCAACAGGCTCAAAGCAATGTTGGAACATGTCTGACAATGTAGGAGGTATGTGAAAGCAGGCACAGGTCACTGCCTTCTCTCTGGGATGTTTGCTTGTGTCAAGGCACAGGTTAGGGGAATTGTAATATATGTCCATGTATTTTACCCCAGGGAAAGGGAGAAGCTTCAGGTATCTGGAAAGGAGAGAAAGTAAGGCAAACAGCAGACTCTGAGTACCTCCCGTGTGCCGGGCATGAGTTTTATATAATCTCACCATCCTCACAATGACCTTGCTGGGTGGGTATGGGCCCATTTTAGAGATGAGAAACTGACCGTCAGAGGGTTAAGTCACTCGCCCAAGGCCTGGAGCAGGTTGCTTTGATGGATAGCCACACGTGCACTTCAATTACCCTCCACAGGAAGGATCTGGTGTGGGAAACTGCTGGGTGAATGAGGTCTGGCCTGGAAGTCAGGCCTCATGTTCTGCATGCGAATTTCAAGAGTTGGTTGACTTTGGACAAGTGGCTTTCCCTCTCTGTACCCCAGTGTTCTTAAAATAAAAATCTAGGTATTGGGAGACACGATCAGTGTTTCCGAAACTTTTCCCAACTATAACCGGCTATGACATTTTTCTTCATGACCAGGATATATATCTGTGTGTGAAAACCTGAAATAAAAGTTGTATTGAACAATCCTTACTCTAACTACACATGATGCATGTTATTTTCTATTCTATTCTTCTTTTCTTTTTTTAATTTTAAAAAGCTAGCAGTATGACCTGCTAGATTGATCAAACTACCCATAATAGAGCATCACTTGCAGTTTGAAAACCACTGCCGTAAATGATTGATTTCCAAGTAGCTCTCTAGAACCAACGTCCTGAGGGGCTGTTACTGATGCCAAACTAATAATCTAGAAGCCTCAGTTCCAGACCAGCTTTCTTCCCTCCACAGTATTCCTTCGTTTCTCTCTTTCTCTCTCTTTAGCCCCTCGTCCCCTGCCTGTCCTCACCTATCCCACACCTCCTCATACAGAGGCAGCAAAACATATGCAAAGCATTTCTCTCCATCGAAGGGAAGGGTACGCTGGAGCCAGATAGAGGGACCAGAGAAGGCTGCGGTGCAAGGTTTGTGTCTGACCCCACTCACAGAGTTCTGTTTCCATAGGCCATCTGCTGGGACATGGACATCTCTAATCACTGAATGCTTCTCTGTAATGGAATTTGTCATAATGGGGCTTTACTGCTCCGTACAGCTGCAAAATCCATTTCACTGCCCTTAAAAAAATGAAATTAAAGAAGTTCCCCTGACTGTAAATGGTGGCTGTAGAAGGAAACTCCTTTGTTCCTTCTGATTATGAGGTTATAAAGGGCCTTTAGCAACCCATATTAGGAACTCACTTTCCCCTCCTATCTTGTCCCTGAAGAAAGGAAGGGCTTCAGTGGACACATCTGGTGAACTTCCAATCCTGTTGGTTGAAGCAGGCCTTTAAACATGATCTGAGACCGACTCTCCAGGGTCATTGCAGGGACAGCCTCCTCCCTTGTGCCTACAGAAGGTCTCCACACTGAAGGAGCCCTCCAGAACCTTCTGTGGGCATGAGCCCTCCCCTGCACCCAGCTTCCTTGTCCATTACCCCTGGGTGGGTGTCCCACTGTGCTGAAGGGTGGTGTTGAGGAAGGAAGCAGTGGGGCACATCCCCCAGCCCCAGAGCAACTAAGGAGAGAATGGAAGGTGTCAGGGAAGGCTCAACCTTCAGAGGCCTCACCCTGGGTCAGAGGAAGGCGGGGCAGTGGGGAGCAAAGATCAGGGGTCAGAGGTCAGGGGACTGCAGAAACGAGGTCCTGCCAGATGATGTGCCATCCCCTCCCCACGATGGGGGCTTAGGTCTCTTCACCCTGTTGTTTTGAGTAGCTTTCATGTCACACTCTATTTCATTTCACTTGTCATATTAGGAAGCGGCCACCTTTAGCTCTGGGTTGACTCACAGGAGTGGTGGCAGGTGGCTCTTGAGGTCCCTGCAGCTCCTCTGCTCCTCTGAGCTGACTCCACTGGGGCACGTCTGCACCTTCCTGAGGCATCCAGCATGAACCTGGACCCACAGTGTGCCTGTGAGCCATGGAGGAGTGAATGACTCAGGCTCCACTCATCCTATCACCCCTACCCTGGGCCCTGTGGCTGATGTTTACACAGACTCAGACCCAGTGTGGCCCAGCCTGTCTTCCACAACTCTCCGGGCCAGTGCTGGGCCTTCCCACCCACTTCTTGGCCTCCTCAGGGGCTAGCATGGGTCTCATGCACCTCTGGACCTGGGAAGTACATTGAGTTTGAAGCACTTGGCAATGCAGAGACAGAAATGGTGGCTGCTTGTGTGGGGTATGGTATCTGGGAGCCAGAGAGGGCCTCTGTCACCTGAACCCCTTTGTCTGAACCTCTGTTCAGTGAACCTCTGTCACTCCTAGTGACCCCTGAAGCCTCCCCGCTGACTATGCTCATCATTCCACAATCAAACCTTCATTCCTTTGGGGCAAGCCAAACCTGTACTTCAGCCCATATTAAAATGCCCAGCCCCAAAGGACTGGTGTCATTAATATCTTATCAGTCAATTACATCTCAGTATGGATGAGTTCATCCAAATCAACTCAGCTGAACTCAAGGGCCTACCTTGAGCCTGGTCCTCTGCTGGGCTTTATGGCAGGGTGGGTGGGGGTAGGTAAAAAGGCGAACAGGACACAGACCTTGCTTTCAAGGGGCCTTAGGCTCTGTCCTGAGAGTAGGCTTTGGAGTTAGAGTTGGGAGTGTGCTGGGGAAAGGAGGGTGAGCAAGAAGGATGGAAAGGCCCCATTTCGTCACCCAAGCATGTTTACCTTGTGATGCGTGCCCAAGGGGGCCCATTACCTCTTCCCCAGGAGAAGTCTCCTCACTTGAGACATTCGTCGCAGGCTAACATTAGACATGATTTTTTTTCTGCCTGACAAACATGAACTGACGAGGAGTAGAAGACATGAAAAGCCAGTCCTAGACCAGGGTTTGGACCGCTGCTCTGCTATTCATTAGCTGTGTGACTCTGAGCAAGTGACTGAACATCTCTGTGCCTCAGTTTCCTCCTCTGTCAAGTGGGGCGTATAAGAGTCAATTCTACCTCCTAGGGTTGTTGTGAGGATTAAAAGAGTTAATACTATGAGTACTTAGAACAACTCCTGGCTGGCAGGAAGTACTCAATAAACATTAGCTATCATTATTATCTAATAGTAAATATCTTCAGGGAAAAACTGAGTGTTGGTCATGAAGAAATGGGCTTCGGGCACACTGTAAGGAATGGTGGCCACACAGACTCTGGGACAAATGAATGTCTGGGATCTTCAGAGACCCCTCCCTGCCCGCCTGGCTCCAGCAGCAGATTCAGTGACTATGGCCCTGGTGGGAGGCCTCTGAGGGGCTCTGGTTCCTTCTCCAGGATCCCTGCCTGACCATGCCTAGCCCATCTCAGCCACAGGCTGGGCAGCGGAGCCACCTCTCCTCTCTCCCTGAGCTGGCTTACTCTGAACATTGCTGGCTGACTCATCTTCTTAGCAAGCAACTTGGATCATGTCACTCTCTTGTTCAATCACCTTTGACAGGTCCCCACCTTCGTCATGAAGGACAATTCCTGAACCTGGCATTCATTCTGCCCCTGCCTGCTTCCTGGGCTTTTCTTTTTCTCTCTGCTGTTCCCCACTAACCACAGGAAGAAATCACCAAGCTCTCAGACTGTGCCCCACTGTACAGATCCAAGAGTATGTATTATCTCATTTAATTCTCACAACAACCTCATAAGGTAGATACTATTATTATCATACCTATTTTATAGGTGAGGACATTGAGGCACAGAGAGGTTAAGAAATACACTCAAGGTCACACAGCTAGGAGATGGTAGAGTTGAAACTGAATTTCAGAAGGCAGGCTCCAGAGCCTGCATCCCTACCTACTGCCCTGTTAAGTGGCACCCCATGTTCCATAATCTAGATCATTTTCTGTTCCCCTAACACCCTGTGTGTGGTCCCATTGCTCATACAAGTCTCTCTGTTGCCTGGAATGCCTTCCTACTCTCATCACCTCCAGAGTCCTGTCTCATCCACCACAATGGAGCCCACATTTCAGGGTTCTCAGTAAAGAGTACCTCCTGTTCAGGGAGAAGTCATCTTTCCCTCTCTGCAGCCTTGGAGATGCATGTGAACTTTATCTCCCTTCCTGGATTCTGAGGACTCTGCCTTGTGTGTCCTTGATCTTCTTGCAGCAGTCTGAGCAGGCTTAGTTCTAATTGTTAAGTGAACGAATATGTGATGTGCAACAGGCTTTAAACTTTGCAAACACTTAAAGGTTTACCATCTTATTTAAATTTAATACAATTTATTTAATCCAACTCTGTGCTGGAGTGGACATTGTTATTCCCATTTTGCAAATAATAATGATAATAGCTACCGTTTGTTAAGTGCTTACTTCCTACAAGGCACTGTGCTAAAGGGTTAACATATATTGTTTTTCAATAACTCCTCCCAGCTATTCTGAGGAGTAACTATAACGATCCTCATTTTCCAGATGAGAACACTGAAAGTCAGAAATGCGAGGTGATCTGCCCAGGATTGTGCACATAGTTAGTAGGAGAGGTTGAAACTTACTTCAAGTCTTGCAGCACTGGCTCCTCAGCCTTGGTTGCCTGCTATTGAGTGCCCACTGTGCTCCCAGGCCTGGAGAAGGCAATGAGAGCATCCAAAAGCAAGGAGGGCATCTGAATTCTATGAACAAAGGCAAGAGGCAGGAAAGCTCCAGTGTTGTCACGTGACAAGTAAGACACTGGAGTTTCTATGAGAAGGTGAAAATGTTGAACACAAGAATTAAAATACAACTCCTGCTGGCTAGGGTCAGGGAGACTTACAGACATTTTGCATTCCCAATTAGCCATGTTCTTATGCTCATTGTTCTCCCACTTCTCAGGTTTGATTCCAAGTGATCAGAGCTGTGACCCTGGTCTGGCAGAGGCCAAAGGAGACATTTATGGCCAGGCATGGTAGCTCACTCTTGTAATGCCCTCACCTTGGGAGGCTGAGGCAGGAGAATCCTCTGATGCTCGGAGTTTAAGACCAACCGGTGCAATAAAGCAAAACCCCGTCTCTAGAAAAAAATTAAAAAGAAAAAAAAATGGGCACAGTGTCATGTACCTGTAGTCCTGACTACTTGGGAGGCTGAGACAGGAACACCTCTTGAGCCCAAGAGTTTGAGGCTACAGTGAGCTGTGATTGCACCACTGCACTCCAGGCTTGCCTGGGCAACAGAACGAGACCCTTTCTCTAAAATAAATAAAAAATAAAGCATGATTACTTACTTTTAAAAAGGGAGGGGGCATTTTTCCATATTTTTCTTATTTCTTCCTGAATTGCTTTAGTCTTTTCCTTGATTTAACCTCATTCTTTCCTTTCATTCTTTAGAGCTACTGCTTACTTTTCAAAATACTAATACAGTAGCTTTATATTAATACATAAGTATATATGACCGGCATCACACTAACATCCTTGTAACCCTAATTTTATCCTCCACATCCACCTTCAATCAAATATCGACAAAGCCCTGACCATGCACAGGCCACAGTGCTGAAGAGGGTCAGGAAGACAGCAGTGCCACAGTAAAAGCATAAAGCTTTTGTCTGTGCCTTTGTTCAGTGTCACAGTCTAACAGGGTAGAAAGAACTCAGGCCCCCCGAAATAAGCAAGGACTCCATAGACTCCAGTTACCTTGGCCTCCACCAACAAAATGATGGTGTCTTCAGTTGGCCCTTCAGGAGCTCAAAGGAGGGACACATTGTTCTGAGTCTGGGCCATCAGAGAAACAGGCCTTGAGGGATGAATAATATTTAGGTATGGATAAGTTTTAGGCAGGGAAGGAGAAGGATATACATTCTAATCAAATAAACAAAAAAACACAACTGTATAAACAAAGGAACAAAAAAATGAAAATAGACAATGCGCTCAGCTGATCAAGTGGTTCCATTTTGGTTGGTGGGATACCTGGAGGCTCACACCTATAATCCCAGCACTTTGGGAGGCCAAGGTGGGTGGGTCACTTGAGGTCAGGAGTTCGAGACCAGCCTGGCCAACATGCCGAAACCCTGTATCTACTAAAAATACAAAAAACTAGCCGCGTGTGGTGGTGCATGCCTGTAATTCCAGCTACTCAGGAGGCTGAGGCATGAGAATCGCTCAAACCTGGCAGGCGGAGGTTGCAGTGAGCAGAGATCGCGCTACTGCACTTCAGTCTGGGTGACAGAGCACAGCTCTGTCTCAAAAAAAAAAAAAGAAGGAAATTATGGGTGTGGACTTGGCAGTGGGCAGGGGGTCAAATTAGGGAGCTTCCTCAATGCCAGGCTGAATTATTTGACCTTAATTTGGTAGGCAATGGGCAGCCACTAAAGATATTTGGATGCAAGAGTGCTGAGTTGAAACTACAACTCACCTGGCGGCAGTGTGCATGCACCTTCCCTGACCCTGGTTTACTGATCACACAGGAGAGAAAAGTATTTTGAAAAGAGAAAGCCCTAAACTAATTATTCCAATAAATTAGAATAATCTGAGTTGCTGATTTAGTGAGGCTTCCTGCTCCCCACCCTGGACTTCTAAGAGTCAAGTTTAGGCTGGGTACAGTGGCTCACGCCTGTAATCCTAGCACTTTGGGAGGCTGAGGCAGGTGGATCACTTGAGGTCAGGAGTTCGAAACCAGCCTGGCCAACATGCTGAAACCTCGTCTCTGCTGAAAATACAAAAAATTAGCTGGGTATGGTGGTGGGCGCCTGTAATCCCAGCTGCTTGGGAGGCTGAGGCAGGAGAATCACTTGAACCCGGGAGGTGGAGGGTGCAGAAAGGGGAGATCATGCCATTGCACTCCAGCCTGGGTGACAGAATGAGACTCAAGACTCCACCTCCAAAAAAAAAAAAAAAAGAGTCAGGTTCAGAAAGTGGGACCCTAGATTTCCAGTTGCCCCAGCTCCCCAGGCGATTCTGATGTCCACTCCAGTGTAGTGTCTCACATGGCACTATGCACACTGTTCACCTGGGGCTCTCACTAAAATGCGGATTCTGACTCAAGAGGAATGGAGTGGGGCCAGAAAGTCTGCATTTCTGATCAGCTTCCAGGTCACACCAGATGCTTCTGGTTCAAGGGCCACACTTTGAGGTGCAAGATGATAAAGTTTTGTCCTAAACCTAAACAGCTCTTCTCCATGATAGAAAGCCTTAAACAACCAAACAAACAGGCTGCTGTGGCTTAACTAACCAGACTCTGGAGACGGGGTCAGGCCAGGCTATGGTTTAAAAGCCCATTGGGTGAGTCTGCCGATCAGGCAGGGTTGACACTGGCCCCTCGTAGAGTTCCTGTCTTCCCAAGACCAGCAAGGATAGTTCTGGGATTCAGAACTGGGTGCAGGTGGCGGGAGTGTGGCCAGTGGCAGGGCAGTGAGGTGGGCAGTCCCACGCCCTTCCCACCCGCGGCAAGGTGGGGCCCATCGCGGGAAGTGCCAGCAAAACACCCACAGCCAGAGACAGCATGTGGTTTTTCCTGTGAGCCCCCAGATTTTCTCAGATCATAAAAGGGAAAGGTGAGAGGGTAGCAGGCGCTGGGCCAGTCACAGGGACTGTCGCTGTGTACCAACGACAAACGAGGTGTGAATGCCAGGGTCGGGGGTGGCGTGTGTGTTCAATGGCAGAGCTCCACCAGTGGGCTTTGGTGCTCAGCTATCCTGCCTAATCCTGGGGTTCCAATCACTATCAAAAGGAATTCTTGCCCAGGGAGTTAAAAGTCCTTTGCAAGGACACCTACAGACTTTCAGGTGCGATCCTGCACTTTCCTGAACAATCGCTGTCCGCAGGCCTTATAGACAAGCAAGGCAGGAAGAAGAAACCAAGTCCTCCGTCAGCTACTTCTCCCTGCTGTGGGCCTCTAGCTGGGCTGCGCACCAGCACCAACAAAGAGAGAAGCAGGGGACTGGGGATGAGTCCTGGGGAAGTGGACAGAGGCTGAGACCGTGAATGCTCAGCATGACCCAGGCCTATCTGTCTAACCTTAACTTCCCATGGTCCCTACCAAAGCCTTCACTTCCAGAAAAGTTGGCCGGCCAGGCACTTGGCTGCAGGATGGGATCCTGCTCCCCACTGTACTTGACCCAGGCCAGACAGACCCACCCCTTACCTGTCTTACCAGAATCAGACCCATCTACCTTCCAGTTTCACTGCCTCCACCCCCTTGTCAGATGACTCCAGCCCACAGTGCTCTTTCCTCTCTGAACTCCTGAAGCAGAGGTGGCCTGAGTGCCAGTTATCTCTTTGTGCAGCTTCTCTCTTGAGCAGAGCTGTCCAATAGAAATACACTGTAAGCCACCTATGCAATTTAAAAATTGTCTGGTAGCCATGATAAAAAGGAAAAGAAAAAAAAAAAGGGAAACTAATTTTAACAATATATTTTAATCCAATATATGCCAAATATTGGTGTTTTTGTTTTGTTTTTTTTTAAAAGACAGGGTCTCGCTCTGTCACCCAGGCTGGAGTACAGTGGTGTGATCATAGCTCACAGAAAGCCTCAAACTCCTGGGCTCAAGTGATCCTCCCACCTCAGCCTCCGGAGTAGCTGGGACTACAGGCATGAACCACCATGCCTGGATAATTTTTTTTCTTTTTTTGTAGAGACAGGGTCTTGTTATGTTGCCCAGGCTGGTCTCAAACTCCTGGCCTCAAGTGATCCTCCCATGTTGGTCTCCCAAAGTGCTGGGATTGTAGGCATGAGCCACCATGCTTGGCCCTAAATATTGTTTTGAGATGTATCAATAATGAGAAATATTATGTTCTTTTTTAAATTAAGTTTTTGAAATCCAGTGTGCATTTTACTTTCACAGTGCATTGGAACTTGCGGTGTTCACATTTCAAGTACCTGATATCTACAGGCAGCTCATGGTTATTGTATCGGACAGCTCTGGACTGTAAGCATTTCCAGGGCGGGCCTCATTTATTAGAGCTTTTAGACACATTGGCTGTAACAGCTGAGGGAAATCTTAGGACTGTTTGGCCCAGCTCCTTCACTGTTCAGGTGAGGAAACAGCTTCAGCCAGTGACACAGACTCTAATAGGCCAGAACTCTAATCTTCCCAACAGGACCCTAGTGATTTTTTCTGAGTTTGATGCTGGAAGACTTTGCCCATCTCACCCATTGTGGGTCCTTAAGAAAGGTGCCATTTCATCATTGTCCAGTGATACCTTCAGAGGCCACTCAGTGGCCTCCGTTTATCCCATTTGGCAGAGTCCAGTGCTCTGTACATTCATGCTTAGGCCAGTGCCTTTCTTCACACCCAACTCCTCCAGTCCCGGGTCAAGTGCTGGAGAGATGAGGACACAGGAAGAAGGAATCTTGGCAAAGATGCAGGTTGTGGACGTCAATCATAGAATTTGTGACAGCGGATTAACACACTGATATTACAATAATAAGGGCACCATCCACCCATTCAGCCCAAGTGCTTGTTTCTCCATGGTGGGTCCACACTTCCAGGCACAGAGCCCTGGCGGAAATTACAGGAGTGCCACCTCCACTTACTAGGCTCACAGTATTAGTCAACGCTTCCCATCCCCTCGGCAGACGTAATGAACTGAACATGTTGTGAACCCTGGAGGCTACCAGCCTTGCTCTGGTATGCCCCAACGCCCCTGCACCCATTAGCTGAGCTGCATGCCTGGTAAGGAGCAGCTGCGCTGGGCCCAAACCTGTTTATGCCAGTTGTGCTGGTTATTGTTCTCCACAATTTAAATATCATGTAAACTGATGAAATCGAAGTACAAAAAGAAAGCAAGTTGAAGTTTTCATGCAAACTAAATTGATATACTCAAAGGTGAGTCACTTTAAAAAATGCTGTTGAATTGGGTGTGGAGGAGATAATACAACATTGGAAAGCAAACTGGAAACCTAGAAGGATTTTACACTCATCTGTCTTTGCATTGAGCTTTGTAAATTCTCATACCACTTTAAGAAATCCATTCTAGAAACCACAGAAGAGTCCTTATGGGGATGGTTTATGCCAGAAGAATAGAGGGGAACGGTAACCAGTAGACTCATATGCAGATGAAAGGCCTTGACCCACCTCAAAAGACTGGTGAAGAAGTGTACATTTCTATGTGCTAAGTTAAAATAAGATTTGTAAATTATTCATGCAGCTTTGGTTTCTGATCCCTGCTTTAACTGGCTTTTTGGTTGACTGATTAACTCTAGGTCCTTATCAGGTAGATAAAGGCTGATAGATCAAACTTTTGCTGAGCCTTGTTTGCTGGAGGAAAGCCATGATATACCCTGGTACACCTCCACTAAACACTGAGGATGGAGGCATACAGGGGTTTTGCATTTCAACAGGGATCCTGCAAGTGGCTGGGGGCCAGTCAGGAACAGGTAATTCAACAGAGAGAATGTAATGTGGGGGACTCACGTGATAGAACTCACAATTAACAACAGAAAGCTGCGAGAGTAGGAGAGGGGAGAGTGTATTAACAGAGCACTGACTCTGGGCTTTCCTGCTGGTGCCAGAACTAGGGTAAGGGAGCTGGGCCCACAGAGCAGACTCAGCCATGGTGGAGATGCCGCCTGACTTGGTGGGAGGGGAAAGATACCCGGTTTCTCACTTCTTCCTGCCCTCCTGCCTCAAGCTCGCTCTAGCCCTCCCCCTGGCCAAGCCTACCCAGAAGCCCACTGGCAACGCTGCTGGCAGGACAGCCCCCAGGATGCAGAGCAGGGAAGACGTCTGAGGGCATCTGAGGGTAAGCAGTCTCAGGACTGGCCCAGATCTGCTGAAATCCAAAAGGTTCCTATGAATGACTCAGAGTGGAATTTAAGACACCTCTGAGTCTGAGCAAGAAAAAGTGAATATTTGAGGCCAGAACAGAGAGAGGGCTGTCCTCCTGATGGTCCACAATCCAGCTATGTAAGTGACTGCCTATTCTAAGCCTGGCCTTAAGGGTAGCCGTGAGGAAAAAACAAAACAAAACGAAACAAAAGAACACACGCACAGAGATTCATCTTGAAGTAAACACAGGAGTTCATAAAAGAGGCAACAAACTGCCCAGGTAAGTCAGAAAAGTCTTCACTAGGAGGCCACGCCAGGTAGCATCTTGGTTTTTAAAATTTTTAAAAGATTAATAGGCTTTGGCCGGGCGCAGTGGCTCATGCCTGTAATCCCAGCACTTTGGGAGGCCGAGGCGGGTGGATCATGAGGTCAGGAGATCGAGACCATCCTGGCTAACATGGTGAAACCCTGTCTCTACTAAAAAAATACAAAAAAAATTAGCCGGGCATGGTGGTGGGCGCCTGTAGTCTCAGCTACTCAGGACACTGATGCAGGAGAACGGCGTGAACTCGGGAGGCGCAACTTGCAGTAAGTCGAGATCGCACCACTGCACTCCAGCCTGGGCAACAGAGGCAGACTCCGCGTCAAAAAAAAAAAAAAAAAAAAAAAAAAAAAAAAATTAACAGGCTTCTTGTTTATTATAACCAAAACCCAAAGGGTGGCTAATTTAAGTGGCCATTGCACTTTATTCTGGCTACTGTCCAACTGCTGTCCCAAAGTCAGATGGTACTGACCTGATGGGTAATGTGGTCACAGCTGCCTGGATAATGATATCATCTGGCTGAGTCCCTCTCCTTATTTCTCCTCCAGGTTTTAGCTCATGTGCAACTATTTCAGTGACTACCCAAGATTGGGCAGCTAATGTTGGGGGTGGTGGCATGCCACAGTTGTAGCATTTGACGAGCACCTAAGGGACTTTGCTTCTGGTTACCCCCAGCTATGTGTCTTAGGGAAAGTAACTGCACCTCTCTATCTCAGGCCCTCTTCTGTAAAACGAGAGAGTCAAACAGACATTACACATTTTAGGATGATCACTCTGGACATCAGCTTTCATCCTGTAGGTTTTCAGGTGGACGTGAAGAAGGAAAGGGAGATTAGGTAGAAGGTAGATTGCGTTCAGGCAGAACTTGGAAGTAGTTTAAAAAAAATTCTGAGAGATTTTTTTTTTCTCCCCTTTATCATATGCTTTTTCCCGAAAAGCAGAATTCTAAGAAATAAATCCTAGTTAATTGAGAGTTCTGGTTACTTGGGGTACACTTAATCAAGGTTTTACTGCATTTTCAATTGCAGTGAGTTACACAGTGGTTTGCATATGCATTTACTTCTTAAGTGACTTCTGTTCCCTGACCTCATATCTGTTTCATTAAAGTGGAACACTTTGAAACGAAAAAGGGAGCATGGAGCTGAATGGTTCTACCTGGATGCAGCTCTGGGGAAACAGCAGTCAAGGTGATAAAAGGCAGCGTCCAACCATGCTCATATATTAGCTACCCTGCCTGAGAGACAGTAATTGTGTTTTCAACCACACTTCACAGCACATTTCAACCTGGCATGGCATTTCTGGGTTATTCTTCTCACTCTGGGGCAGGTGAATTTGCTGCAAAAATCTCCCCCAATTCCCTCCTGGTAGTAACCAGGTGGGAATTTGAACTTTGGCTGGCCAAGCAATGTAACAGGTGATCTTAATACTCCCCAAATGCCATGCATCAGAACTCAGACACATTCTTAGGTCTGGAGAAAAATAAGGAGTCCTTGAATTCTCATGGCCACTTTGAGGCAGTTCCATGGCAAGCATAATTGCCATTTTACATTGAGGTGGGAACAGAGGTCTGCAAGATCAAGGCCATTTATGGACCTAAACTATCCTTCAAACCAGAGGTCTGGTGGTCAGAGCAAGAGAGGACAAGCTGCCTATTTGAGAGTAGAGCCCTGGAGCAGAGTTGGACAGCAGGGATGTCAATAAATGATTATTGGGCCAGGCACAGTGGCTCATGTCACCCATATAATTAATTCCAGCACTTTGGGAGGCCGAGGCAGGTTGATCACCTGAAGTCAGGGGTTTGAGACCATCCTGGCCAACCTGGTGAAACCTCATCTCTAATAAAAATACAAAAATTAGCCATGGGTGGTGGCACACCCTTGTCATCCTAGCTACTCCAGAGGCCGAGGCAGGAGAATCACTTGAACCTGGGAGGCAGAGGTTGCAGTGAGCCGAGATTGCACCACTGCACTCCAGCCTGGGTGACAGAGTGACTCTCTGTCTCAAAAAATAAATAAATAAAATAAAAAAATAAATGGTTATTGGGTGAGGGAATGGATGAATGACGGTCTTGTTGAAGGGTTCTCCTGGAGCCCATGGCTGAGGGACAGATGGCTGTCTCCCACCCTCGATTCCCCTGAGCAGCCAGATGGGCAAAATCCCCCAGCTTGTGAACTGATAAACAGCTGGTAACCTCTTATGTGGAACCCAGTAACGTATGGGAAGCCATATTTCAATCAGGCAAGTAGGCTGGAAGCAGGCAGCAACGGCTGTCACCAACCTCTCCTCAAAGCTGCCCTTTCTCCCGGAAATTTCTGTCACTGAGCTATTGTACCTGCAGCTCTGCCTTTATCAGGGGCTCAGGTTCCTGGTCCCCTGAACACCCGCCCAGCTCTTTTATAGAAGTTTCCTTTAGTTCAGGCAAGCAAACACAGTTACATTATTTTAGCAGGAAAAGGAAAAAGAGGAAAGTGCCAATTGCAAGCATCTGATTAGAAAACCAAAAAATAGGCACTGGGGCTTTTTAAGAGAGTGTGAACGCAAGCAAGAGAGAAAGAAAAGGGAATCACAGGCCTGATCCCTTCAAGACGGTCACAAGCTGAGCTGTGACTTTTTATGAAAGCTCTGAAATGCTCAGGGCACCATTCTATGATTCTTAATGCACTTTCTGGGCAGGGTACTTAGTGGGAAAGGAAATGGGGATCCTGATGACATCAGGGTGGCCACTGATTGCTTCCTGTGCTCCAGCATGACTTTATCCTTATAGTTTTTCTTTTCTTTTAAAATAATTACCAGGATATGACAACGTTTGACAGGGAGATGGCAAAGAGAGAGGGCAGAGGGCTGGCTGGATATCGAACTAATGTGCTCTGCTCCAAGCTGTTGCTGGGGCAATTGCTCCACTGCTGTGGAGGGGTGGGAGTCACAGGAGGAGGGGACTGGTGAAAAGATGCTCTCACTTTCGGTCGTAAGTCTTAATCTCCACATGATCATGAAGCTTATGAATAAACATTGTCCCATCTTGCGTGGAATTTGAAAGAAATGAAGAGAGAGCAAAGGAGCGTGGTGGGCTGATTTGACTCAATGATCCTGCCCCTACTAGGAACTTCTTTTTCAACGGTTATCAAAGTTTGTGTTGGGTCTAAGTCATTTTCCCCTCCTAGATTGCAAGTCCCGACAGGGAAGTCTGAGTTTTTAAAATTTCTCTGTCTTTGCTCCTGGCACCACCATCACCACTATTGCTACTGCTATTATTCCTATGGCCACTGCTACTACTATCAAGGCATGGTGGCAAATATATGGAATAATTAGAAAGGAGACTCCTTTCAGAGGGTGTGTCCAGCCCTTGATGATCTTCTTTTCCTGAAAACTGTTTCCTCTCTTCTTACATAGGGTTCCCCTAGTTATAAAGGAACCCCACTCACTGAACATAGTTGATTGGATCAGTGGTAGGTAACTGACTTAAGCTAGGCTAGCTGAGACCTTCTCTACATGTGACTGATGGCCATATGAATATGGATCTTGTGTGACCATCTTCTATCCTGTGCAAGGAAAATCAAAGACAGCTTGTGTGTAGATAGGAAGTGAGTAATCAATTGTACAGAGAGAACTCAAGATGAGAAAGCATATGGTCCCAGTAGGAAAGACAACTTTTATTATTGTTGTTGTTATTATTATTGAGACAGAGTCTTGCTCTGTCTCCCAGGCTGGAGTGTGGTGGCGTGATCTCAGTTCACTGCAACCTCTGCCTCCTGGGTTCAAGGCATTCTCCTGCTTCAGCCTCCCGAGTAGCTGTGACTACAGGCGTGTGCCACCATGCCCAGCTAATTTTTGTATTTTTAATAGAGATGGGGTTTCACCACGTTGGCCAGGCTGGTCTCGAACTCCTGACCTCCTGGCCTCCCAAAGTGCTGGGATTACAGGCGCGAGCTACAGTACCCAGCCTGGATAGACAATTACTGAGGACCTAATTGGTTGCTCATAGCTTTCCCGACTCCAGTCTCTCACAAGGTCTGGCTGTAGCATATCTTCTGCTGTAAAGACCTGTAACAAACCTTTGTATCCTTACAATAAATGGTATTTTCGGCTTAAGCTACCTTGAGTTGGCTGTCGTTACTTACAAG
Organism: Papio anubis; assembly: GCF_008728515.1. Classification (NCBI taxonomy): domain Eukaryota; kingdom Metazoa; phylum Chordata; class Mammalia; order Primates; family Cercopithecidae; genus Papio; species Papio anubis. Next base: position 40,241,127 of record NC_044994.1, read on the forward strand.
CATCTTTTTTTTTTTTTTTTTTTTTTTTACTTACAAAAGCGTCTTCACTAATACAATACCTGTGTTACCACCCGGCCTCTCTCAGCAGGCATCACTAATCAATCACAGCAGTCTTTCTGCTAAGACTCTGAATCCATCACCTGGCAGTCACTACCAATTGAGCCAAGTTAGCAGACAAACTAAAAATCTATTGGCAAAAACAAACAAACAAAACCCCCACAAACTATTGCCTAGCCTAACATCCGTGATGGGTGAGAGTTCAAAAGAGTACAATAAGGAGAACATGACAGGGAGTCATTCACTCTGATGGGGCCTTCTGAACATGGACTTGAACAATGAGTGGATTTCCCCAGGCAGAGATGTACAGGACGCACTCCAGGTGTGAGGGAGACGCCAGCAGCTTCTATAGGCCAGGTCACTGTATGGGGATGGATCCAGCATTCTAAATGTCTTCCTAATCACATTTTACCCGGCTGACTCTGGGTCTCAGAGACCTTTCTCAGTGCCGTTGTTTAAGATGCTCTAGAGGGGATACTAAACAAAGCCAAAAGTTGGCCGTAGCTAGAGCTAGGATGGATGTTCTTCCTCTGCCTCCCAGCTCCCTGTGTGACTTGGGGAAACAGCCAAGTGACTCAGATGGTCTCAGTTTCCAGGACTGGCTTTGTCACCAGTGCACCCTGTCTAGTGAATGTTATTGTGCTTTGGTTTCCTCGAATCCATTCTACCTGCCTAATTTCCTTCTGGGGATTCCCTGCTCCCATCCTGGTCCCTGTGGTATGGGAAGGATTTCATATCTGGTTCCCGGGATGAAGCCTGTGATTGGGCATAAACCAACCAATGAGTTCCATTATCTGGTTACAGGAATTGGTTCAGGGATGGACATGTGACATAGGACAGCCAATCAGGCTCAGGCACAGCTAATCCTAAGGTTTGACCTTATATAACCAGCAAGAGATGTTCTCTTTTTCCTGCGGCACTGAAATTGGAGAGGCCATGAGGCTGTTCCTGTTGCTACCATCTTGCCACTTTGTAGATCGGTAAATGAAGCCAATCAATGTGGAGAGCAAAGCCAGGAGACAAAAAAACCCGAGTCCTGAGTTTGCTGAGGGAGGCAGTGGCGCCTGAGTCTGACCCTATCCACTGATCATTACATTAAGTAGCCAATACACATTCTATTTTGCTTAAACCAGTTGACACGGGTTGATTCTCATTTGCATCCCCCAAATTCTAAGTATTACACTATTACTGCCTCAGCTGCCTTATTAATAAAATAGGATTCACAATAGTTGTCCTTTGCAAAGAACTGTTGCCAGGAATAAGTGAATGCCTATAAAATGCTTTATTAATCGCGAGGCAGGCCCTAGGGGTAAATAACACCACTCTGATAAATGGTTTTAGGAAGGGGCATCGGTGTTCCCAAAGAAAAGAAACTGTGACGCATGTTGTCTCATCTTTCACACAATTTGTCCTAGCACAATGTCTGGCACAGAAAAGATGCTTAGTATATAACAGGCAAGTGCTGAAAGTGACTGAAACAGCACACTTCCAATAGCTTACCACTGACTCTGCGGGCTTTCCCCAATCTCTAGCTAGCATTTAAGTGGACTTCCACTCTCACCTTGGCTTTAAATTCTGCAACCACCCAGCACCCCCTCCCTCATGCATACCTTTGGAACCTCCAGGCCTACCTGCTCTACCAGGGACGTGGGAGAGGTTACTGGGAGAGGGACTGGGAAAGTTTGGTACTTAAGTGTGACTCCTGACAACAAACTGGCAGGGTGCAGCCCCCACCAATCGCTCCTGCTGGCTGGGGTGGGCAGTGGAGGTCAGGCGGCCCCAGCTGGTTCTCAATTGGCCCCTCAGACAAGGAGGTGGGTTATCACCCATCCATCCCCAGGCAGCTGGCAGCCTTTCCCCAACCACCAGGACAGGTACAGAGGCTCTGTTAATGGCCTCAGTTGTCCAAATACCATTTATCACTTAAGACAAACCTAATAAAAGGCTCAAAGTGCCTCCTCCAGACGTATTTCTGAACACAGTTCCCTTTTAAATTAGTTGTGTCTCCTTTAACCTGCTGGGCTGCAGCCTTAACAGCGACCTCCTTAGCAGCCCCAGCCCAGAGCCACTCCTGGAGTGGGGCACCCACACCCCCATTTCTCTGGCAGCAGCAGATGACTGGGTTGTGCTTTCCTTCACTCTTCTCTGTCAATGCCCCCTCTCCTGGACATTTGGTTTGGGGGAGTTGGATGCATTCTCCCAGGTTGTTCTCATCAAGTGCTCCCTTTTCTACTTTCCTGTATCGTCAGCAGATTAGAATTGGAAATAATTTAGTGGAAGCAGATGATTCTACAGTTCAGCCTGCGTGCTTGACAATTAACTAAATAAACTGCTTGAGGTCACTTGGAGTAACGATTCACAGACTTGCCTGTGACAGGCAAAAGTTAAGCCCCTCAGTGAGCAGGACCTCCCCACGGGGTGAGGAGGAGGCTGGTTCTGCCGGAGGAAAATTCTAGGCATCTTATTATTCTCCCGCTCCCTTTCCAGTTCTGACCTTAAGAGTACTCTTAACCTTCCTCCTCCAGCTTGCTAATGGGGAAATAAATCTTGGGAGAGTATCTTAAATTCTTTTTTATCACAGACTGTATCGCCGAGATAATAAGACCAGCCTTCAGAGTAACCATTAAGCCACAAAAGGTGTGGTCATCATTTATGATTTTTTTAGCCTTAATTGCTAGACAGACACTTTAAGTGGGAAGTCTGTCTAATGAGCCCAGTCATTAAAACATCAAAAACTGTTATCCGGGGTTTCTATTTTAGTTAGACATTACATTATTTTAATAAGGGGGCCGCATTTCTTGTCACAGGGTTTGGTAATGGAGGCTGAAGCAACCCCCTGGGGAATGGGGGAGGGGGAGGCAGGCTTGCCTTTGGAAAACAAGGTCGCAAATCAAGCCCGAGCTGGGAAGGGGGATGCAGATGAGCCTGTCTGGGAACCTAAGAGGGAGGAGGGCCCTGCCTGTAGGGGCGGTAGGGGACTGGTGGGGGGCTGGAAACCCTGTGCCCTAGCGGGAACCAGGGAAAGCAAGTTGTAGGCTGTTCTGGGCTCCTCGTGCATCACTGCACAGCTTTCTGATCTGCCGCCACACTACTGGGCACAGTAGCCTCGTCCTCAGCCCTTTCTGACTCCTCCTTGCTCCCTGGGGAAGGAGCCAGCCCACAGGCCCAGCCCAGTCCCTGGCCTCTCTGGAACCTTCCCCTCACCAGGCACCCAACTGTCTTCCTCCTTCCTCCCGCCTCCTACAAGCATTCTCAGAGCTGCCTGCCTGCGTGGCACCTGATTCTACCCTTGGCGTTCTCAGGCTGAAAGCTCAAGATTTTGCCAATCATTGTTTGCTCCTTTTTATTGATCCAGACTAGTACCATCCAAAAGAAATAGAATGTGAACCACATGCATAATTGTAAATGTTCTAGCAGCCACACTTAATAGTAAAAGTAAACAGGTGAATTTAAACAACCTATATATTTAAATCAGTATTCCAAAATATTATCATCTCAATATGTAATCAACATTTTAAAAACAGTGAGACATTTGACATTGGTTTTTTCACACCACATCTTACAGCTCATCTTGATTGAGACTGGCCATGTTTCCATGCTCAGTGAGGCTTTGATTTTCTAAGCAGCTGTTATAAAATACTCACACTGTGCCAGGCACTGTTCTAAGCAGTTTAGATACACTTTTCACATAACACTCACAGCATCCCCATCAAGTACATACTATTATGCTTAGTTTACAGATGAGGAAACTGAGGCAAAGGTTAAGTAACTTGTTTGAAGTTGCAGAGCTTGTGTTACCACCCAGAATGGGCACCATGTAGGTATGGACTCAGCATTATATTGGAGGTCTAACCTTCTGGTCTCTCATTCATTCTAAATTCAGTGTGCCCTACATGACTTGGCAAATGTAAATGAGCTGACAAGACTCCCACCAGACCAGGGTGGCTGGTTCACTCTCTCTGCATGACTGACATCTCTGGCCATGGAAATCCCAGGTAACCAAGCTCGCCTGTCTAATACAAAGAGATCCTTCTTAAATAGGTAGACATGCCAATATGTAGTCTTTATTTTGAAAAAAGAAAAAATGATCAAGAGGTTAGTCTTTAAAAATTAGGTTTTAAAAACAAACTGCTAAAGAAAAGCTTCTCACACTGACAACTTCTGACATTGAGGCACTGAAGGAGGTCATCCTAAAATTGGCTGCTAATTCTAAAAAGGCATAGGTAGCAACAGGAATTGGTCATCATCACAGTTACTGTCATGCCATCATCAAAATGCCAGGCAGCAATAGTACAGGCACAACCACTCTAGCCTGGGAGATGCTCAGTAAATACTGGCTGAAAGAATTAGCTAACCTAAGGGCAGGGTGCAGTGGCTTGCACCTGTAGTTCCAGAACTTTGGGAGGCCAAAGTGACAGGATCGCTTAAGGCCAAGAGTTTGAGACCAGCCTGGGCAACATAGCTCTAGACCTTCGTATCTATAAAAAATTAAAAAAATAGCCTAGTGTGGTAGTGAACACCTGTAGTTCGAGCCACTCAAAAGGCTGAGGTGGGAAGATGACTTGAGCCCACAAGTTGGCGGTTGTAGTGAGCTGCAATTGCTCCATTGTACTCCAGGCTGGGTGACAGAGTGAAATCCTCCCTCAAAAAAAAAAAAAAAAAAAAAGAGAAGAAGTAACTAACCTAGTCTTCTTGGAGAAAGTAGACAGGGCATGCTGAACTATGGAAGAGTAATCCATGGTAACTATTTTACACCAGACAAAATGGAGAATGGTTATCAAAACCAGGAGATGCGATGAGGTTGCCCTAAGTAGACAAGAGGTTTACATCCAAGGAGAGCAATGGCTCAAGGTGGAGGATGAAGGCAGGAAGGGAATAAACGTGAGGGCCTGTGGCTACATTGCATTTATATCTCATACAGGTGTAGTCAACAACCGTCACTAGATTTGCAAAAATACATAGAGAGGGGGCATGTAGAGAAGGGAAGCCAGCCTTTCAAAAGGGGAGCCCACATTCACAGCCCTGTTGTTTGGTTTTCAATTTTATCAGAATTCAATTCAACTGATGACATTTATAAAGAGGAGAGGCAGGAAAGGCAAATATAAGACAGGGAAGATGTGGATATATTATATATCATATATTTTATAATATATATTATATATAATGTATTATATAATATATATGATATATAATATATAAATATATGTGATATTATATTTATATATTATATTTTATATTATCTATATATCTATATCTATTGATCTATCTATCGATCTATCTATCTATCTATCTATCTCTATCTGAAAAAAGTAATGGGATGCTAGGGGGTCACAGACCAGCCCAAGACACGCAAAGGTCAGAAAAGCGCATTCCCAGTAAGAGAAATGAGAGGCCAGGTCTGGTCCCACCAGGAAGACAAAGATTCAGGGAAAAACAACAACCAAGGGCTCTGGCAAAGATAAAAGGATCACAGATTGTTGAGAAAAGAAGGCTGAGGGACAAGTTACTGCAGGATCCAGAAAATTCTAACCTAGAGTAGGACAAAGACAGAGGTGTAAGAGGGAGTTACACAACATGGGTTTGAATCCATCCCCAGCAACAAAAATTTCTTTACCTTTACGAGACAAAGACAGCTACTTTGGCAACTTGGGAAAAACTGATAAAAATATATGTAAGGTAGAATTATCATATGACCTAGCAATTTCACTCCTAGGTGCACACCCAAGAGAAATGAAAACACATATCCACGTAAAAACCTGTGCACAAATGTTTATAGCAGCATTCTTCATAAGAGCCCCAAAGTAGAAACAACTCAAATATCCATCAACTGGTGAATGGATAAACAAAATATAGTAGATCCATACAGTGTGATATTATTTGGCAGTAAGAAGGAATGAAGCACTGTTCCATGCTACAATCTGGAGGAACCCTGAAATCATTATGCTAAGTGAAAGAGGCCAGGCACCAAGGACCACATATTATATGATTCAACTTTTATGAAATATCCAGAACAGGCCAATCTATAGATACATAAAGTAGATTAATGGTTGCCAGGGGTTGAGGGTCCAGATTAGAGGGAAATGGGGGAGTAACTGCTAATGGGTATGGGGCTTCTTCTCAAGGTGATGAATATGTACTAAACATGGTTGTGGGGATGGTTGCAAACTCTGAATATACTAAAAACTTTGAATGGCACACTTTTAATGAGTGGGTTGCATGGTATGTGATATAGTTTGGATATCTGGCCCCTCCAAATCTCATGTGGAAATCTGATCCCCAATGTTGGAAGTGGGGCTTGGTATGAGACATTTGGGTTGGGGGACAGATCCCTCATGAATGGCTTAGTGCTGTCCTCTGGGTAATGAGTGAGTTCTCACTCTATTAGTTTCCTCAAGATCTGACTGTAAAAAAGAGCCTGGCACCTTCCTCTCCTCTGTCTCTCTCCTGCTTCCTTCCTCTCATCATGTGATGCCAGCTCCCCTTCCTCTTCCACCATGAGTGGAAGTTTCCTGAGACTCTCCCCAGAAGCAGATGATGGCACCATGCTCCTTGCACAGCTTGTAGAACTCTGAGCTAAATCAACCTCTTTTCTTTATAAATTATCTAGCTTCAGGTATTCCTTTATAGCAATGCAAATCGACTAAGACATTCTGTGAATTATATCTCAGTAAAGTATGTATGTATATGTATGTATGTATGTATGTATGTATGCATCCATCCATCCATCCATCCATCCATCCATCCATCCATCCATCCATCCATCCATCCATCCCAGCCAGTGCCTGGCATGTAAAAGGCATATACAAGGCATTTGGGAATTGTTAGCTGTAATAGAAGATGCTGTTCTCTTTCTTTTTCTTTGCTATGAGGATGCACAAGAAGCAAGCAACAGGGGGACCCAAATGCCCTCCTAAGCCAGACTCTCCCATCAGGTAGCAAGTTCCAGGTTTCACTGGGTAGTCCATCCCCCAAGCAGGACATGTGGGGGTACAAAGAATAGGGAGTCAAGCCAGCAGTGTGTGGGGCCATTGTGTAGTGCCTCCCAGTCCCTGGGCAGGCGAGTCCTGAAGCGCCAGGTGGCTGGGTGTGGATCTTATATCAGAAGGGCCCACGCCCAGCCGTTTCAGGATAAGGTCGCACTGACCTCTGCTAAAGGCAAACTCCCACAGTGCTCACTATTGGAAACATACTGATCTCTGCCTCTGTGGTTCTGCAGGGGATGTCTTTCAACAGGATAGCTGCCCCCACAGGGTTAAACCTTGTCCAGAGTGTCTGCAAAGGGCATATGCTCCAGTCCTTTCATTTCTGTCCTCTCCTCAGAAGACAAGCCACCCCATGACCCCCAATTCTGCCAAATGTGAGAAGGGTCAGGAATAGGATTTAGAATATGGGCGACCTTGGTTTCCGTGCCCACTGCAGACCTTCAAGTAGCAAAGTGATTTCAGGCCCGTGGGAAGGCAGAGCTAAGTGTCATTCCTCTTCGTGCCTGGTATACTTTGACTGAATTGAATCAGACTCTCTGAACCTCATTTACAATGCCAGGAGCTTGGCAAAGGATCTCAATGCTTCTCAACAGAGGCACTATTGCATCTCAGGGACAATAATCTTGGGGCATATGGGACCATACCAGGCCTTGCAGGACATTTATCATCCATGGCCCTGACACGATTAATACCAGCAGTGCCTCCCAGTGGTGGGACAATTCCAAACGTGCCCCCTATTCAACATACTTTCCAAATGCCCCAGGAGGGGGTACTGCTCCAGGGAGTGAGGCGCATGGCATTGCCCCTGGTGATCTCAGAGGTTTCTTCTAGTCCTGATCAGTGGTGTGCTGGTAAAAACCCAACAACTAAGTCTAAAAAAAAAAAAAAAAAAGGTAGGTGGGTGCAGGGAGGGGTGCTGAGAGAGGGAAAGCCCTGCCTGGTGTGTAGAACATGCTAAATTCCATGGTGTAAACACTCCCGCTTCATAAAACTCAAATTTAACAACTTGCTATTGCTATTGCACTTGCAAGCTGATATGACCTGGCTCCAGCATACCATGGCCTGACATCTTGCGTCTCAATACACAACTCCAAATGCTAGTTTTAAAAGGTGCACTGCATTAAGAATACCATCAGACTAGTCTTTCTATGGTCTCATGTTTTAGAACCAAATAATGCTACTACTACTAAAAATCCTGATAACACGTCCTATGACCTGAACCAGGCTACAGAGAAATGGGAAACATTCCACTGAACGGCAATCCTAATGTGTTAATGCCAGGCAGGCAGAATGCAGACTGCAGGAAGCTGCCTGCTCCCCAAACTCCACCCTGGCCTTGCTGGCTGTCCCCGTGCCATACTGGGAGGGGTTGAACAATTCTAGCTTCAGCTCTTCCCCGCTAGCATTCTCCTTCCTTCTGCATGAACCCCCTCCTCTTCCCAGTATCTCATCTTCAGCAAAGCCCCTGACAAGCTCCTTCAGCTCCAGTGGTATAGACTTAAATGTTTGCCTCCTCCTAGGGGAACGTGCATTTCCAAAAGTGGCCAAAAAAAAAAAAAAAAAAAAAAAGGAAGAGGGCACAATATTTAACTGAAAAAGTCCAAGACATGTGCACAGGCTGGGGGCAGCTGTAAAACAAAACGAAGGACCCGAACCCTATTATAATGAATAAGAGTTAGTAGAGAAGATGGTACAAGCCAAAAAAAAAAAAAAAAAAAAAAAAACCCAAAAAAGGGAGAAGTATATTTAAAACTATTCCCCATGTTATGGGTGGAGAGTCAGGGGAGGGGCAGGAGGTAACTTGAGGGGTGCTGTATTTGTTCACTATCTAATTGTTGTAATGGTTTTATGACTATCTACAAGTGTCAAAACCTATCAAACTATACTCTAAATATGGGAGATTTATTCTACATCTGTCATACCTCAATAAAGCTGCTAAAAAAATATCCCCCAGGCAAACTGTGAACATGGGTATTTGGCTCAATTCAGAGAGAGCCACCAGCTTGCAATAAAACCATGCTAGCATTGGGAAGAACCAGGGAAGAAGCAGGGTCTGCAGCAGGGTGGGGAATCGGGTGGGAGATGGGACCTCTTTGGCTTCCCATCTGCAAACTGCAGGGAAGGGGCTGGGAGAGGGGGAAAGGAGGTTCTATACACCAGGCTCAGCAAGCTCAGGCTGCCCGGAATTGTCTGTTTGCAAGGATGAAGGTGATATAATTGGAATCAGAGCCTCAGCTGAACCAGGAAATGAGTGGAGGTTTAAATATCAGAATGCAAAGTTTACCAAAGGGATAGGAGAGAGGGAGGGAAGGAGGGAGGAGAGGAGACAGGAAGGTGGAGGATGTGGGGAGGTGCATTGGAGAGAAGGGCGGAACCGTCAGGAGAGGGAGGAAGGGAGGTACGGAGGAGGACTGAGAAGGAGGGGAGAAGGTGGAGGAGGGATTAGGAAGGTTCAGGAGGAAGCGAGGAGGGCAGCAAGGGTAGGGGAAGATTGAGGAGGAGTGAGGAGGGATGGCAGGAGGGTGAATGGCAATGGGAGGAGGGATTAAAAAGCAGGGTCCAGAAGGAGGCGAGAGAGTAGAGGTGGGAGAAGGGCCCAGGAGGAAGAAAAAGGGAAGAAGAGGAAGATGAGAGGGAGGAGGGCTGGGACCAGCCAGGGGACAGACACTGACACAGCACTGCCAGGCACACAGCGAGTTGGAGAGAAGATTCCTGGAGGTCACTGACATCTCCAGGCAGCCTGGAGGGAAAAGGAATCTAGAGATGTTTCTGTTGATAAAGAAGTAGAGATAAGAAGGCTTGCATGGAGGCCAGAGGTGGCCTCTAGGAGGAGAACCCGGTGGTGGGCGGGGCAGGGCTGCCTTCCTTGCAGCCCACTCTGGTGCTCCCAGACAACACATGGGAACCGCCCTGGACAGCGTGCCCTTCCCCGCTGTGGCCTCAAATAACAATCTGGGGTCACCCCTGGAGCTCAGGCACGAGCTTGGCTCAAGTGCTGAGATGGCACCTAGGAGAACTCCACAGGTGCCCAGTGAAGTGAGGGCAGGTTACCTGGAACCAGTGCTATCTGGAGAGTAGCTGCAGAGCCATGATTTCCTTAGCCCCTTATCCTTCCTTGCTCTCAAAAGAAGCCAGGGGTTCCCAGGGATTGATTTTATGCCCAGCCAAATGACACCCCTTCTTTCTCCCCTCATGAAGATAAAATCTTCCCCCAAATATCTGTCAGAGCATGTGAAATTCCATTAGAAAGTCATTCCTTTGCATGGCATCTGAGGCTGGTCTCCCAGGAGAACCAGGAGCAGATTCAGGCAGCTGGAAGGACCTCACGGCTGGTCTATTCTAATGATCCTATTTTACAGGTGAGGAAACTGACTCACGGATGGGACAGGACTTGCCCACAGTGAGTCTGTAAGCACTGGGCTAGACCTCAGGTTCCCGGGCTCCTTGCCTGGTGCCCTCTCTTCTCTATACCAGGGTCGACCAAGCATGAGCTTCGGCAAGTTAAATGAACCTGTGGTGAGGGCAGGGAGGTGAGTGGGAGGATCAGCAGAGACCACAGGCAGGAAGCACTCCAGAGGGCTCAGAACCAACCCCCAGACAAACACCCTGGGGAAACAGAGGCTTCCCTGCCCCCACCTTGTTTTCGAGATAGGGCCTCACTCTGTTGCCCAGGCTGGAGTGCAGTGGCACAATCGTAGCTCACTGCAGCCTCTAAACTCCTGGGCTCAAGTGATCCTCCTACCGCAGCCTCCCAGATAGGACTACAGGCATGTACCATCATGCCCAGCTAATTTTCTTATTTTTTGTATTCTTGTAGAGACAGGGTCTTGCTTTGTTGCCCAGGCTGATCTCTTGGCTTCAAGCAATCCTCCCACCTCAGCCTCTCAAAGTGTTGGAATTAGAGGCATGAGCCATTCTGCTCAGCTGGCACTGTTTTTCTAAGCCATGTTTATCCAGCCCTTACTGTGTGGACAGGGCCTTCTGGGGCTTGGGGCTTAGGACCCCCATCTCTTCTGTCCTATTCCAGGCCTTGTACCAGCTTTTATCTTCTCAATGATTGGGAACTTGCTCCTTTATGTGGAATCTGTGCATTAGTAAAGTTGTTAAATGTCCTTGAAACTGTATGAAAAAGTGGGCAGAGTGGAGCACCTTGGGGGTAGGGAAACGGGGCTCTGAGCTATGAACAAAGCCCTGGCAGGAGACATTTTTCAGAGGATACTAAAGCAGGGAGATTTCCTGGAGGAGGAGAGCTTGGAGAAGGAAGAGAGAAGCAAGACCACACAGCTCCCAGCTGTGGGGTGAGAGTGGGGTAGCAGTCCCTAGCAATGGCCTTGGGGTGCTGCTAAGAACCCAGGTTGGTGGTGGCTGTCACAGGCCTAATGAGGCCCAAGGGAGAACACATCAAAGGGAAGCACTGCAAGCACTGCAGCCTCTGAGTGGAAAGACCCCCATCCAGGCCAGCCCTGCCCCTGCCCTCAGGTTCCCAATTTTGAATACCTGGAGTTTGTGCCTCTCTAGAGCCCTTTCCCTTTCTAGAACTGGAAAGATCTAGACATGACACATGACTTCGGCCCTTTCCCTTTCAGATCTTTCTAGAACTGGAAAGATGCAGACATGACCCGACTTTTTCCCTTAAAAATAGTGCTTATGGATGGTTTCTAACTTGAAAATGCTTATGAAGATGAGCAAAAAAGTAAGATAGAAAATTTGTGAACAATATTATCATGAAGGTGTTGCAACAACCACACACACACATACCAGTGCATGCGTGGTAAGACAAGGGGGAGGAAAGACAGCCCAGTGACAAAGGAGGGGGCTGAGGCAGGGCCTGCAGAGGAGGGAGGGGCAAGGGCCGTGGAGGTCCATTTCCTGTATGCCCAGTGAAGAGCATATACTACAAAAGGTATTTATTAAAAAGGGAAAACAAATGCTCTATTTTCAAAGAAGACAAAAAGTGCCTTCTTGTGCAGACATGGTGTTAACAAGTGCACCACTGCAGCCACCTTCCCCACAAACACTTCTCTCTCGCACTCCCAGGCGCAGAAAGCCTGGTTTCTTCCCATTTCCTGCACGTTCCATGGGCCTGACTAGCAGCAAAGGTGGTCTGAGACTGAGGCATAGAGAGGTGGAGTGACTTAACCACAGGACATAGGCAGGTAGGGAGTGGTAGAGACCCAGGATCCTTAAATTCAGCTCGGCATTCTTTCCTACTCTGTATGTGCTTTATTGAATTTATGGTGATGATGATTATGACCATTGTCATCACCCATTGTGCCCAGACAAGGCACAGTATTGTCTTTTCACAGATGGAACAATCATTTTGTGTATTTTCTAGTCTTTGGGCCCCACCACAGTCCATACCACACCAATCCGAGGGTGGCACACCCTCAGTAAGGACGCCGTGCCACTCCCTGACCACATCTGTGTTTGTCATCCATACTCTGGCCCTGCCCTACCCCCTCACCTAGTTCAAAGAGCCGCACTCTAAAAGCCCCTTCTTCCCGGGCACCTCTTAGCCAGCCTGCTCTGCATTCTTAAGAGGCATGATCTTTAGGGAGCTAATTACCTAATTAGTGCATCTAGAGGAAAGCTTAAGTTACGAGGCTGATAATAAGGCAAAAACCATGAAACAATTGTGCTAGGCGGTTCCTCGCTGTCAGGCTCATTGTTGGCGTCAAATTATTAATTATGATTCTTAATCACTCCTTTTCCCATCAGGACCCCTGAGATTTAATTTGCTTCATCATTTGGCCTTCCTAGAATACATGGTTATGAATGTTGCTTCTCCAGGGCGATGGGAAGAATTGCTATATCTCGTCAAGCAGCCCTTCCTTCTGCCCAGACCTGAGGGCACCAGCAGCTGCTGCCCGGTGTGGAGACCGGGTCCACCTGCACCAGCTGGACCTGTCATGGGAGGGGTACTTGAATAGAAGGGCCCCAGGAGGGGGTCCAGGATGGGACGGTGACTGGAACCACGTTCTTGGGGGAGGGCATGGTCTAGCTATGAGCAACCTGAAGGCGCTGTCAGGTGGAAGAGAAATCAGGCTTCTTCCTTTGCTCCAGTGGACAGAGTTACGATCAATGAGTAGGTCGTGTGGAAGTTCCATCTAGGCTTCATACGATAACTCTGTAACAGAGCCAGGCCAAGGATGGACTGGACTGTGTGGGGAGCAAACAAGCCTCCAGTTGCTGGGTGCATTCTGGCAGCTGCTGGGTCACCAAGCATTGCGTTGAGAGAAGACTCTTCCCAGTTGGTGCCCTGATCCGAAATTGATGGTAGGTTTCTGGGTCTGTGTCACCTCCACCTCCCCACCCCATCCTCACGCATGCCCTTGTCCTCAGCCCCTCTCACAGGCCCTAGAATGGGGGCTCAAGCAACATTTGTTGATTTGAGTTGGAATAAAAAACAAGCCCAAATTCAATAAGAAAAGGAATGCTTGGATTAGGGGAATGTCAGCAGGGACTTTGTTCTTACGCTTTAATTTTTTCCAAGGAGTGCAGTGAATTCATGTAAGGTTTATGAAGTGAACAATGAATTTCAAAATTAAAAAGTCAGTGATGAAACTTTAAGAGACTCCCCCCATTTCCTCAATATTTGGTAACCCAAGGTGAGCTACTCCCCCAGGACTGTTCTGAACCTGTCACAATTGTCCAGGGGAGGGAGGCAGAGGAGAGAAGACTGGAGCCCTGGCTGGGGTTGGCAGGAAGGAGGTGTGGGACGCATGCTCTGTTTTCACCTGGGATGGAAGAGATGTGATGAGGGGCCCAGAGGCAGCTTTGCCAAGTCAGTGGCCTGGGACTGGGGTTTTCGTGTGGACAGGTACCTGCGCTCACTCACTATTAAAGACCAACCTTCTCAAAACAGAAACCAAAACATCTGTATATCTTATCTTAAACTAAGGCATAGCCAGTGAGCAAAAAAAGAGAGAAAACACAAACACACTTTTTGGCAGGCAAGTTAGCAATTTTGGACCCTAAAATTATTATGTATGTTCTCTTTCAGCCAGCAATTCTACTTCTCATTGTTTATCCTAATAAATAGTTAAGTATGTGCAATGGTTTGTTAAATAATATTAAACTCAGTATCATTATATTGTGGAAATGACTTTAAATGTCCAACAAAAAAGGATGCTAGTTAAATAAAGTAGGAGATTTTACATTTATACTATGAAATGACTTGTGGCCATTACAAAAATATAGATAAGTATTTTACTGACATGGAAATATGCTATGTTGTGATGTGTACAAATAGTTGTACAGAATGATCCCAATTTGTTTAATAAAATATATGTTCATAGAAAAATGTGTGGAGTAATATATACAGCAACAAAACTTAGTGGGAGAATTCCAGTTTAATTTTTTTCTCATTTGTATTTTTTTCTGCCTTCTCTCTCTCCCTCCCTCCCACCCATCCTTCCTTCTTTTCTCTTTTTAATGAACATGATTTACTTCTACGATTTTTTTTTTTTTTTTTTGAGGTGGAGTCTCGCTCTGTCGCCCAGGATAGAGTGCAGTGGCGTGATCTTGGCTCACTGCAACCCCTGCCTCCCAGGTTCAAGCGATTCTCCTGCCTCAGCCTCCTGAGTAGCTGGGACTACAGGTGCCTGCCACCATGCCCAGCTGATTTTTGTATTTTTAGTAGAGATGGGGTTTCATCATGTTGGCCAGGCTAGTCTTGAACTCCTGACCTCCCGCCTTGGCCTCCCAAAGTGCTGGGATTACAGGTGTGAGCCACCATGCCCAGCCTACTTTTACCATTTTTAAAAAGTTTAAAATTATGTGTGCTTTTCCCATCATAGACAGTTGAGAAAAAATGTTTACAAAGTATATGTGTGGTAAATCCATGGGCTGTGTTTCTATATACTGAGAGGACAGGTGAAGAAAATACTAAGACTACCTAACAGAGGATTGAGGATCGCATTCCAAGTAGTGGGATTACTTCCCCCTCTTCTTGTTTAAATTTTTCTTTATAAAATGAGTATTTTAGTGATAAAGGGTTTAAATTCAATAATTGTGTGGTCTCTCAAATGCTTAGTGGTTAAAGTAGATTCAGTGCATCAGAGAAAAATAACACAAGGTTGCCTGTGTAGACAACACCAGGCCCAACACATATGGTGTGGAGAACCCAACTTTGATTACGTATCACAGGAAAATCCGCCCATACAAGACTGGTAAGTTGATGGGGTGATATTTCTTGAGGAATCTTTGAGGATGTCCTTCCTGTTGTCACACAAATGGGCATTTTGTTGTGGACAGGAGCAGGACAAAGGGGAAAGTCCCTGAACCTGCTGGCCAGTAGATTCTTCCATTACACCAACTAACTGCAGTAATCCCTTCTAAGTCTGTTATCTCATCTGCTAAATGGAGATAATATCTTACCCTGGTCTGTCTTTCTTGTATGGTTATAGATGTACATGAACAAGTGAAACTACCCCAATCACAAGGAAAAACCATCATGGTTAGTTACTGGGAAAGACAAAAAAAGAGAAAAGGAAGATAAACTCAAAAAAGGATAATTGGAGCTAAATTGGTTTTGAACCAGGCTGGGCTGGAGCCCCTCCCCTGGAACTTCCTCTATTAAAAGGGCTGGCAAGAGGCAAGGGGCACGAGGTGCCCTGGCTGGCCCAGGCCACTCACCCTCATCTGGGGCTACCTCCTGGCCTACGGTGTGGCCATTTTCATTCCACTCCAAGTCCAGGGGAAAGCCAAGAAAATCCACAGGTCTCGTATTTCTTCCAGCGTCTTAGGAATGAAACGTGCAAACGATGAACTCATTTTATCCTCAAACCAAGCCCTCGACACAGATTCCATCTCAAGGAGCTTTCTGGCTGATGGCAGAGTCAGGAGAGTCCCAGCTATCATCAGTGACAACAACCCTGCTTGCTCTCTGTGCGAGGTGTACACCTGTCCCACCATCGGCAGGGCGCACTCCAGGAAGCAGGCTACACACTAGGGCACATGGTGGCTATGAAAACACCGCTGCACCAGGGGCCTGGGGCCTGCTGTAAAATGCTGGCCAAATCCCCATTCACTCTGGGGTCTCCATCTACTTGTCTGAAATAGGAGGGTGGTGGTGTCCCATGAAAGGCCTTTTCACTTTTGAGGTCCTGGGAGCCACTGGTGCTCTACAGGCAGTACTTCTGCCCTCCACAGTGGTCATTTCATGGGGGGGTTTGGACTCCATTTACAGACGGCCACAAGTACAAGGCAGGCATGGAACTCAAGAAAATACCCACCACTATAGGTGAGGATGTGGGGACACTGGGAACTGATGGATGGGTGGGAGAGTGAAAATGGCTAACACCCCTGGGAACGCAATGTGGCATTATTTTATGAAGTTGAACACATACACACCCTCTGACCCAGCAATCCCACTCTCGGACATGAGCTCTAGGAGACACGTAAAAGAATGTTTTCAGCCAGGCATGGTGGCTCACACCTGTAATCCCAGCACTTTGGGAGGCTGAGGTGGGTGGATCATTTGAGGTCAGGAGTTTGAGACCAACCTGGCCAACATGGTAAGACCCATCTGTACTGAAAATACAAAAATTAGCTGGACATGGTAGCATATGCCTGTAATTCCAGCTACTCGGGAGGCTGAGGCAGGAGAATTGCTTGAACCCAGGAGGTGCAAGTTGCAGTGAGCCAAGATCGTACCTCTGCACTCCAGCCTGGGCAACAGAGAAAAACTCTGTCTTAAAAAAAAAAAATTCTCAGAAGCAGAAAAAAAGAAAATGTGTGAAGAAAACATGCAAACATCTCCAATGTTACTGACCAAAAAAACGGATAAGTACATCATGGTATATTCATTGGGATCATGGACTACTATTCAATGGTGAAAGGAATGAACTACAGCCACCTGCTTCGACGTGGATGAATCGTAGAAACCTAACATTGAGGGAGAAAAACAAGCTGCAGAAGAATGAACCCAGTTTGACTTCATTTATGTAAAGTTCAAGCACTGTCAAAACGACTAACAATTTTTTCTGGGTTTTTTTTTTTGGGAAAATATGTATATAACATAAAATTTGCCATTTTAACCATATTTAAATATATAATTCTGTGGCATTAATTAAATCCACAATGTTGTGCAATCATTACCATGATCTATTTCTAAAACTTTTTCATCACCCCAAACAGAAACTATTCATTAAGCAATAATTCCCCCATTTCCCTTTCCATCCAGCCCCTGGGTAACCTCTAACCTACTTTGTCTCTATGAATTTGCTTATTGTAGATATTTCATATAAATAGAATCATACAATATTTGTTCTTTTGTGACTGGCTTCTTTCACTTACTACAGGGTTTTCAAGGTTGTTCCATGTTAAGCATACATTAGAACTTCATTCCTTTTGTGAGTGACTGTTCACACACACACACACACACACACACACACACCCTGCATCTTGCTTATTGGTTCATCTGTTACTGGACACTCAAGTTGTTTCTACCTTTCGGCTATTGGGAATAATGCTGCGATAAACATTCGTATACAAGTATGTTTGAATGCCCGTTTTCAATCCTTTGGGGGTATATATCTAGGAGTGAAATATACATAGGGGTGGAATTGCTGGGTCACATGGCAATTCTGTGTTTTACTTTCTGGGGAACCATAACAGATTTTATTCCTACATATGTGGTAAGACCATCAGGAAAAAGTCAAGGAATCTGCCCACATAATTCAGGATAGTGATAGCTCTGGAAGAAAGGGCGGGGCATACAGTGAAGGAGGGAGACAAAGGAGCTTGAAGTACTTTGAGTCACTATTTAGCATTTTTGGTTCTATTTCTTAAACTGAGAGAGGGGTTCACAGGGGTTTATGTTATTATCCTTCACACCTATATATACATGTGACAGATACTCTTTTGCATGTATCAAGTGCTACATTAAAAAAAAAAAAAAAAGAAAACGTAAGAAAAGGAAAGTTAATCCATTTCTCTACACAGTCCCCCACCCCCAAGGACAGTGGCACAAATGCTCCCTGGTGCCCTATGTCCCTGCCAGTGGGAGACTCCTCACTGTGCTGAAGGCGAGGCTTGAGCCCAGATGCCCTGTGCGTGTCCCAGGCTGCCTCTCCGCTGGTCTGCAAGTTTCTTGGGATGGCAATGAAATGTAACTTATCTTTCGACTCCAGTCACTAATACAGTCCCTGGTAAATAGTGCCGGCTTCATGCGTGCTTGCTCAATGAATAGATGAATGTATCAATATTAATCAGCAGCCTCTTCCCAGGACCTACCAGTGATGGCATTTGGACAGCCATCCCATGCATCCACACCAAATGCTGAAGGCCACCTTCTCTCTCCGGTCCTCAGGGCAGTCTCTGCTGAGCTTGCTTTCTGTCACTGCCATCTCTAGTCTCTAAGTCAATCGCACGGGGGTCTACCAGGTGCTGGCTTTCCTACCGCTACCCTGGCCTGCTTGCCCCCTCCTTCCGCACCCACGGCTCTCTTATATTCCTGCCAACTGCTTGGGGGGCCTCCTCAGCTCTGCTGGCTGTCCTGGCCACTGCTTGCCTGGCCCTGGGCCCTCTCTGTCATTCCTCATCTATTGCTGTTGAAATCCTCCAAGGCCCAGTTCAGGGCAGACCTCTCTAGGAGGCCCTTCCTGGTTAACCCCACCAGAAGGCTTGAGACCAAATGGAGAAAGCACAGGGCCTGCATCAGGCAGGCCAACTAGTTCTCCTGTCATTCTATGAGTATAGGTCTGCCCTGTGCATAAGGGCACCATATTCCTTAAGGGCAGGGGCTCTATGTTATAATTCTTTCCTAGCTCCCACGGCACCTGGGCATCTAAAGGGAAAGCTATGATCTGAGAATGGACTTCATTTTTACCTCTCTGGAGGTTCCAGCAATGCGGCTGGGCTGGGCGTGGTTAGAACTGTGAATATTGGCACCTGCTGCCCACCCCCAACCATCCCCAGGGACCCAACAACCAAAGAAACCACACATATTTTCAAGCAAAACTGGATATACCAGAACATACCAGTCCCTTTGTGGACAAAGCAAGGTTTCTGTTCTTTATTAACCATGTGTCTTTCCTATCATTATCTGAAATTTAGATGCCTCAAAATGAAGAGTGTTTTCGAGGCAGGATAGACTAGAATCTACAGCCAAGGTGGGCAGATGGGGGTTAATGGAGAGGCGTGAATAAATGCTGAGCTGAGGGACAAGTGGAAGTCTTGGATGGCTCAGGAGGTTCACTTAATCTCACTGTCTCAGTTCCTGCCATAGTGAGAGGCAGCCTGGCATAGAGGTTAGAGCATGGGTGTCAGAGAGAGACCATGGGTTGAAGTACTAGCTCAACCACTTTCCTGCTATGTGACCTTAAGCAGGTTACTCGATCTCTCCTGCCTCCTTTTTTCATCTATAGAATGGGAATAATAAACAGCCCTTCACTGGATGGTTGTAAGGGTTCAATAAGTTAACATCAGTGAAGCACTTAAAACAGGGCCTGGAGCATCCTATGCCCTGTACAGTAGCTCTTCTTACCGTACAAAAAATCATGCGTTCCATCTCACAGAACATTGCTCTGGGATGAGCCTCTATGGTGTCTAATGGGCTACTCAAGCAGAACGAATCTTTAGTAAAACATACCAAACAGCTCCCCAGAAAGACAGCACCAATTTCTATTCCTTCTGCAAGAGATGGGTGCGCATATCCACTTCACTGTACCTTTACTTGTCAGCCCTGGCTATTCTAATTTTTTTACAAAGCTTCGTGAAATTGATGAGTTAAAAAAAAAGGCATCTTGGAGCTTTTAACTTCAGTATTTTCATTAATAATGATGATCAATCTTCTCTTCTTCTTCTTCTTCTTTTTTTCACTGAGGCAGAGTCTCACTCTGTTGCTTGGGCTGGAATGCAATGGCATGATCTTGACTCACTGCAATCTCCACCTCCCCGGTTCAAGCGATTCCCCTGCCTCAGCCTCCCAAGTAGCTGGGACTACAGGCGCACACCATGATGCCTGGCTAATTTTTGTATTTTTAGCAGAGAGGAGGTTTCGCCACATTGGCCAGGCTGGTCTCAAACTCCTGACCTCAATTGATCCACCTGCCTCAGCCTCCCAAAGTGCTGGGATTACAGGCATGAACCACCGCCCCTAGCCTGATCAACCTTTTCTTATATGTGAACTGATCATTTGCCATAGGTAATCCTGTATTCCTAAGCTGTCATTTTCTTTTCCTCTTTTGTGCCACTGAGATGTATGCCTTTCTTTTAAGGATATGAAAGCACTTTTTATAGGGTTAATATATTAACTTTTTGGCCGTATGTGTTATAAATACATACATATATTTTAAAACTTTAATAGTAAAATGTTCATTAAGAAACCTGAAATATTTAGTCTTTGACTTATTCTTCCTCTTTCTTATCCTAAGAAAACAATCAGCGTTCCTGAGCCAGAATATTCACTCTAGTGCCATTTATATTAGGGGAAATAGAAAATTACCCAAATATATAGCTAATGTAGTACATTAGTGTGAGTGAACAGTATGCAACCTAAATTAAAATGAGGCTTTCTATGAATGATTAGGAAATGCTCAGATAAAATGCTAAGTGATAAAAGCAGTATAATGTCCAGAATAACCTCAATTTTATGAAGTGAAGAAAATTATACATATTTTTTGCAAGGCTGCAAAGCTACATCGAAACATTAACAATATCAATTGGAGTTCTTTCTTTCTTTTCTGTCTTTCTGCCTGATGTGGATTCCTAAGGAGCTTATTCTGAGTGGTAGAATTACTGATGCTTTAATCCCCTTTTACTTTTCTGATTTTTCTAAATTTTCTTTAATAAATTATTTTATAACTAAAAAAAATTTATCAATCTCAAACTTCAGTGTTCATCAGAATCACCTGCATGGCTTGTTAAAACAAAGATCACTGTGTCCCATCCCCAGGGTTTCTGATTCAGTAGGTTCACGGTGGGTCCCAAGACTCTGCATTTCCAGCGAATTCCCAGATGATGATGACGCTGTTGGTTCAGGGGACACACTTTTGAGAACCATGACTCTACACTAAAGGGTATTACTTCTTCCATTACTTTGTTCGCATCTAGGTTGATGAGATGAAAAACAATGGTAACTGATCTTCTTAATCTTTGAAGACTGATAAATTGTTTCTACCAGGTGAGAAGGAGCCAGAACATCAAGCCCTCTGCAGGTGCAAGCCCAGTGCAAACGCAAGCCCAAGCCCAGGGCAGACACAAGCCCAACCCCAGGGAAGGCGAGTCTTTGTTCCTACTGCCAGCCCCATGCTCATGGAAGACCTGCGTTCCACACATTCCTTCCCTGAAACCATCAGGCACCTCCCTTTCCTTCTCATTTTCCAATCAAGTGCACTTGGGGGAATGGGGGCATTTCTCATATGTATTCTCATTCAAAATGTATATCTACTTTTTGTCTTTTTAAAATATTATTATTAATTGAAGACTATATGTCTACATTTTGAATCACAGTTCATGTGTGACAGACAGGTCCTCCTGGCCCAACGAGGAACTCCTGGTGGGCCCAGACAGCTTGCTTAGGTCCATCCTGGGTGCCTGGCAAATGTGGTTTGGTTTCCTTGGGTCTCCCCTGAGCTCCAGGACTGTGATAGGCCTGGCAGACACTTTGGTGAGGACATACCAACATAAATAACAATCTCATTGATGGCAATGAGCCCTCCAGAGAAAATGAAACAGGAATGAAATTGAAAGTGGCTTGGGGTCAGGTACTTCAATAGCGGGGGTTGACAGAAGGCACTTTGAGTCTGGAGTGTGTTGGTTGGCATGAGGTGAAGGGACAAGCTGGACAGACTACGGAGTGTCCTTTAGGCTGGTGTTTCTCGAACTGTCATGCACACACAACCCCAGGGATTTTGATTCAGTCGGTCTAGGGGTGGGGTCTGAGATGCTACATTTCCAGGTGGAGAGCAAGATGCTGCTCCCTAGGGACAGCCCTCTGACTAGCAAGACCCTGGGCCACAGTAAGGAATTTGAAACCCGATCTAATTACAATGGGGAACCATTGAGGAGTTGGAAGCAGCAGAATGACAGATCCTACTTGTTTTAAAAGATGACTCTGAGGGAGAAAGTGTGTGGGAAGGCTCTCAGCAGAAGCAGGGTGACAGATGTGGTGGGAGCTGAGGGCACTGGACCTCAGAGGCAGCTGTGGAGGCAAAAGAAGTGGTCAGGTAATGGCTGGGCGTGGTGGCTCATGCTTGTAATCCCAGCACTTTGGGAGGCTGAGGCGGGCAGGTCACTTGAGGTCAGGAGTTTGAGACCAGCCTAGCCCACATGGCAAACCAACAATGGGCAAACCCATCTCTACCAACAATACAAAAATTGGGCATGGTGGTGGGGGCCTGTAGTCCCAGCTGAGGCAGGAGTATCACTTGAACCTGGGAGGCAGAGGTTGCAGTGAGCCGAGATGGTGCCACAGCAGGTCAGGGGTGTGTGTAAGAACTAGTGCTAGCAGGACAGGAATGTGTCTAGGAACTAGTGGACGCTGGGGGAGGAGGGAAAGTGGGAAACAAAGAGACTCTAAGCTGTCGCCCAGCAGGTAGGTCTGCACAATCCCACTGACTTGGAGACTAAATGAAGCGGCTCCTTTGGCATCATTCACACAATCAGACCTCCAAGCCTTGCCTGCCTTGCCTGCAGAGGGGTGCTGGGAAGGAGCAAGGTCAGTTTGCACACTTACATCCTTGGAACACCAGCCCTGAAGGGAAGGAGCATGGCCACAGAAGGCCGACAGATTTTGGGAGGTGCCAAAAGAGTAAGTGGGTGCCTCAGGAGTCTCTGCCAGGACTCCAGGCGGGCACAGCCCCCCAGAGCTGCCCCTGGTCTTGGGGAAGGCTCTGTGCTCCCTGCAGAGCCATGCCCATGAGCACTGTTCTTCCCAGTCTTCTACTCAGTTGAAAGAAAGCTGTCCCTCGAAGACAGAGATCCAGGCCATCAGCAGGCCATAACCCAGGAACTGTGGGTGGGGGAGGAAGAGGAGGTAGAATACCCATCTGGTGGCAAAACCATTGCATAAACAACTGTCAGGCACCATGTGACTGTGTCTCACAGTTAGCCTGTGTCCCTCCACTGTCATCAGAGCCCAGGGACAGGATGCTGTCCCAGCTGCTCTTGTGTGTCTCGAAACTTCTACAACTCTTTTCAAGTGGCTTAATACTATTTTTTTTATTAAAATTCACTTACTGTACCAAAATATTAAAGGGAAATTGAAGCGATGCACACACTAGAACTACTCCCAGCCCCCACACTTTACTGCTCCTGTATCCACTTCTTAGCTGCCTCTGGGCCTGGATGAGATGCCTCCAATTTGCACATACCTGCAGTAACAGTGGCTCTAGGAGGGTGTCTCCCCAGGGCAAATGGGATTCTGGATTTAGCAGCATGTAAAACTGATGGGCAGCAATTCACAAGAAGGCTTTTGGATTGAATGAGAGGCTGGGTACAGGCAGGAGACAGCAAGACTGATGGTGTGAGTCATCACCGGGCCTGAGAAGCAGGTTTTCATCTGTGGATTAAGCGCTTAGGAGAGAGGCTGAGCACTGTGGGCGACCCAGGCCCTGATGACAAAGTGGGTGCAGGGTGAGGGCAAAGGCTGTGCTGGGCACAGAGTGGCTCTAGTGTCCCAAGGGCTCAGGATGGCTTTAGGGGAGACAGCGTTCTCACCAAGCAGCAGCAGAGACCTACAGATGTGGTGGATACAGCATTAAGGCCTGAACTGACCTGTGCCTGTGGCTCAGTGACATGCTGCAGTCCCTGGTGACTTACAGTCATTACAGAAGGTTTCCTGCGGGTGTGGGGAGGAGGTGCCAGGCTCCTGCAGCTGAGCAAGCTGAGCTTGGAGCCATCTAGATCTGGCTGTTCATGTTGCCGTGACCAAACCTCTCAGAGGCTATGGAAACTGAGATCTTGGACCAATAGCAATGCCAGCACAGCCCAGTGTGGGCACAGAGGTGTGGGAAGCACAGTTCTTCAGGGCCTCAGAACCCAGTCCATGTTGCTATTCTGTCCTGCCCACGTGCAAGCTCCCTGTATAAGGGGCCTCTAAGCAAGAGGCACCATTAAATTCATGGTGCCAGATTGTTGCAGCCAATTCTTCTGAGAAGGCCAAGAGCAGCTGAGGCTGGTGAGGGCTGGGATCACAGTAATCCCTGTGATTACTGACTTAATATGTTACAACGAACTCTGGAGAAATATCTGAAATGGGCAGCAAAATGCAAGGTTGGAGTTCAGGTGGTGGGGAGTGGCCTTCCCAGTGAATGAACCAGCTACTTTGGGCTTCCAGGATTCTTGTCGTGCTGTATATTCAGTCCACCCCAGGAGGAGGAAGAGCTACCCACACCTGAGCCTCCACTGTATTAGCATCATTGTAGCTGCTTAGCAAACAAATGAATGAGGGGATGAGTGAATTAACAGACCAGATGGGAGCTGCTTATGTACTGCATGCACTCTAACTGCCCCTTGCTCCCAACACACACACAAGGAGTTGAAATATTCCCTCTTGGACCCTGACTCCTTGCAGGAGGGGATGTGGATCTATGGGGCTGGTCGAACCTGTCCTTGGGGCTCTGTCTGGAGGGGGCTGACACCTTGGGCTGTAGCATCTCTCTCCTGGCAGCTGTGGGCACCTGGGTGATCTGCCCGCAGACACAGAGAGCAAGCAAGCCTGACACCTATGGCGGTACCTCCACGTGGATCACTGGTTGCTTTGTGATCACCCATCAAGTGCTCAGCTCTATGCTAGGTGTTGAAAGGGGGACAGAGAAAGCAATATACTTCCTCCCTCTAGGAAGTTTACAAACGAATGAGAAAAATGAGCCACTCCAGGTTGCGGAGGGCACAGAGATGAGCCACCCAGATAGTGACCCCAGCTGCTGGGAGCAAGGTCAGCCTTCAGCCCTCAGCTCAGGACAGCCCCATCAGGGTTGCAGAGAGCCACCTGGCCCAAAGTCACGCCTTCCAAGAACCGCACATTCAGTGACTATGCAGGGCATCAGAGGCCTGGGCATTTTGGCCCAAACTGGGACAAACTTGAAGAGGCCCTTTCAGCCCCAGAGGTCCCTGTGGGGTTGGCATAAGTGGTAGGGCTGGCATTGCTGCAGCGTCTCCCTCCCTCCCCCTGCCTCTTGCAGGAGTTGATCCCTTGAACACTCCTAACAAACATCCTGCATGTTAAACTGCTTCCTGGTCGGCTGCCCAGAGAATCCAGCCTTTCAAACAGGGAAGACGATACTGAAAAGTCAGTCATATGGTAACATTCAGGGTTAATTTTGTACTTCGGGCTCTGAGCACTGTAAGAATGGTGAATGTAGAAATAAATGCTGCAGGATGCATCCTTATAATAGAGCTCTCCTTAGAAATGATCATGTATGTTTTTATTAATGAGATTGTAAACACAAACATGTATATTGCAATCTGTTTTTATTAATGTGAAGGGTTGTTTCTCTCATATTTTATGTTCGATGCTCAGCTTTGGGGCTCCTGATGGACAGGAGGTGATGTAGCCTGGGGACAGTGAGATGGTTTTTTTCCTGCAGGGCTCAGCCAGCCAGGAAAAATGCCAATTAAGGCAAAGCTCTCTGGGAGGAATCATTTCAGTTGTCACGTTAACCCCACAACCTGGGGATCACAGGCTGGGTACTATCTCCCCAACTCTCCCAGCAGGCTGGGCCCCTTTAATTGGCATCAGTTACTTTGGGGCATGGTGACCTCTACCTAGAAATGTCGGATTCTCTGGAGGTGATGAAAAAGCCAAGCAAAGCCTGCAGTCTGTCTGCCTGACTGCAACCCTCGGGCAAGCCTGAAATGGGAGGAGGTGGGAATGGGTCCCTCATGTGAATGTGTTAGGAGACACTGAGTAGCAGGTACCTTTCCTGGAAGTCAACAGCACATGCTGGAATAGAATCTGCACCACAGTCCTTAGAGCCAAGCAAAATGCAACCAACTACCTTTGAGGACCATGGTATTTTGTTACTAATTACCTTTTGCACATGCTTTTACTACTCAGTTATTGTTTATTGTATATTAAGTTCATTATCACTTCAGAGGAGCCAGCTGGAAGGGGGTGAGGTGAAGCTGCACGTGCCCCCCCACCCCCCGTCCCTGCTGTTCTGACCTGTGTGAGAATTACCAGGGTCTCTGGGCACTGCAGGGGTTTGGAGATGGTGGGCTGAATGGTTCCAGCACCATGAGATTAAGGCTGAGCACTCACCCTCAGGTAGCTGAGACCTGGGAATCCTAATAGGATGCTGGCTGGCATTTTTGGTTTGGTGTCTGTGAAGTGCTATCTGAGCCAGCCCAGGGGGCTGCAGTTCCTCAAAGAGCAGGGGTGGGTGAGAAAGCAGGAAAGCAAGGACAGCTTTTGGGAATGGACAGGCAGAATTTTAACACTGGTTGGGAGAAAGGCCCTTGCAGTTTTCCCCTCTCTCCACCTCTCTGCTCTGAGGACAGCAGCAGTGGCCAGTTGGGACAGCCAGGATGGAGTCTAGGGCCAGGTCAAGGCAGGAGCAGCAACTGCTGAGCCACACCCTCAGCTTTTATCAGTTGTGGCAGGAGAAACGCCATGGTCACAGGCAGAATGCAGGGGCCACTGGGAAGCAGGGGAGGGGCAGACGTTTGCTGCATGGGAGCTCTGAGTCAAAAACTACTTTCAAAATTATAGCTACTGTGTGCTAGATATATCGCATAATTTATCTTTTTGATCTTCTCATCAGCTCAGAGGACAGCTATGATTATCCCACTGAACAGATAAACAACCTGAGACTCAGAAGTTCCAAGAAGTCCACAGTGACTCAGTTAGAAAGTGGGTGAACTGAGGCTGGAATAAGAATCTAAGTGGATTCTTATCCAGTAAGGGCTTCTGCTGTGGAAGCCGTGGAAGGGATCTAACGCCTGAAGGGAATTCTGGACTAGATAGTGTCCCTAGGAATAAGGTGGCCCCAGCCCTGAAAGGTGCGTCTCCCTCTGGCTGTCTTACAGACATCTGTTTTTGCACCCTTGAGCCACTGGTGTCTGGCTGCCTTGCTAGGGAGCCCCCATCATGGGGTGCATGGACAGTCCTCTCTGCCATGGTGTAAATGGCAACTTACACCATGTTTCAGGATTCTGCTAACCCTGTTCCCCAGACCACAGCAGGCAGGGGAAGGATAACAGAGGTGCTGGCCATAACAATATGATGGCTGGAGAGGCAATGAAGCACTGTGGAGACAGCGTGGTCTTGGGGGTCAGGCAGATTCATATTCTGGGTCCACCATCCATCGGGGAAGAACTTTTAGACCAGGAGGGCTTCTGATGTCCTAACATTGTCTGCCTTGCCCCTCATGAGGTGGCCCCAGTAGACAAGGTGATCTAGGGCAGGTATCCTGCCTGGGTAGCCCCAGGAGACACTGTACAGCATATACACTCTGGTATGGTGTGGCTGCACTGAGGTTGGTAGCCATGCATTCGAAGAAGGCAAGATATCATCGTGCAACTCTCTTTACCTACTGTGCTTTGGGCAAGTGATCCTGGAAGGGCCCTGCCAAGAGAAGGGGAGCTGGCATGCTGGCGGCAGGGTCAGCAGAGAACACAGCGCACCGTGCAGTCAGGCTCCCAGGGAGGGCTGCACATTTGGCCAGGACTATGCTTCAGGGATACATCATTTTTTATATCATTTGATTTCTTCAAAGGGTATCATTTCAAAAATTTACATACAGGTATTTTCTATTTTCCTTTATTACCTCTCATGCTGACTTTCCCTGTTATTATTACCTGTTCTCAGTCTCTGGGAATAATTACTTTAAAAAATCCATTATGAGATAATTCTTCACTATCATTGGTAAATGAGTGAGTCTAAGAGCAGACCAGGATTTTGTCATAGACAGGTTTAAGGAAGGTCTTATTAATCACATCAGAACACCTGTGTCTTTAATATACCCCCTGATACCCTGGGGCTTGAAGACAGCCCAGGGCACCACTCTCCTCTGTCCTTATCAGAGCGGGGCTCTGAGGACAGCCCTAGACAGTGTGACCCCCAGTGGCTCTTGAATTCAATCACCTGGAACTGACTGTGGACTCCAGCCTGTCCTGCCTTCCACAGTGTGTTGCTTAGCTGGTCTCAAAAATTTCAACCCATTCTAGCTCCCTGGGGGAGATGCCCTCATCGGCTTCTCATTACATGGGGACACCTGCTTGCGGTGGGCCATTGTGATGAACCAGGCTTGTTATTTGAGTGGCATGTGACACTTCCATTGCTTTGGGTTTCATCAATCCCTCTGAGGAGAGGTGTGTGCTGGGAGAAACGGGGGAAGACCAGAGCTCTATGCTGAGTTTGTGGAGTTCTTCAACCTGGTAGGGACAATCCTCTTGGGGTCCCTTGTAAGGCTGAGCATTTGTGTGGAGGATCTAAAGTCTTGCTGGCCTCAGGAAACAGAGAAAATGACTTCTACCTTTCTGCCTGGGCCCAGGTCAGAGCGACCATCTGCAGCCTTAGGGCAGGGAAGAAGGGGGAGTGAAAGAAATAGAGATGGGTAAGGGAGGAGGAAAGCGGGAGGGGAGAGAGAACCTTCAAGGTTCAAGGGCAAGAGCAATGAAGAAAGATGTGTGTGGCTCAGAGAAGGTTCTGTGCAAATGGTGAAGGCCACCACTTATGAAGTGTGCACAACAGGCCAGGCACTGATGGCTTTCCTCATTCAGTCTTCACATCAACCCTAGGAGGCTCCATCCCCATTTTGCAAATGAGGAAACTGTAGCACAGAGAGGTTAAATAACTAGTCCAAGGCCACGGAGCCTGCAGATGACAGAGGTAGGACTTGAACCAGGCCCTGATTCCAGAGCCTAGGTGCTAAGAGGCTGTGCCACACTGCTTCATCATCAGTCCCAGCTCAGAGCACCTCCCTGAAGGCACCCCTGAGCCCTAGGTCGAGACCTCCTCCCCCTGCTCTGACATTGAACAGCACCATCTCTCTTGTACCACTCAGCTGAATGTCATGCCTGATTCTACAGAATCTTGCTTCATTTTTACTTCTGGTCTTACCTGGCTAAATGGATGACAACTCTTTAGAAGGCAGGGGCCGAAGACCTGCATGGGTGTCCTACAGGGGTCAGCATGGGGCCCGCACACAGCAGGTGCTGCTTTGTCCTTGTTGATGAGGCATCACCTTCGATGGCCCCCACTGGTTGTGAGGAAGGCCTTGTGGGCCAGCGTTTCTCCTCCAAAGACCCCACTGTTCTCCCCTTGGCTCCCCCCACGTGAGGCTCACTCGGCCTTTCATCCCAGCGTGGGCTTTGGGGTTGGCTGACGCTCAGCTCCTCTGCTCTGCCTGGGGCTGCAGAGAGTTCACCACTGTGTTATTGGAAAAGCTTCCAAGAGTTGGAGGCCAGGTTCACTCAGAGGGTGCGCCACAGGAGTGGGAGAGGAGGGACGGGAGGGAACATGGAGAGAAGCTGTCCCCTCGGCAGGGAGCAGTGGTGGGAGAAGGGAGGGAGAAAGAGGCAGTGGATTTGAGAACCCCACAGCTGCATGTCCACAAGAGCTGGCCAGAGGCCACCCAGCCCAGCCAAGGGGCCTCCTCCCTAAGGCCTGAGTCATCTGGAGGACCCCGTAAGCTCCATCTTTGTGTTCGCTCCATTTGTTCTCCAACCTTCCCTGGGTCATACCTACTGTTACCTTGAAGAGATCCACAGGCCTACAGGAAATCACTCCTGCCTGCCTGAACATCAGCCTCTGGCCTGTCCAGTTCAGCTTGACCTTTGGGAAGCTCCTGGTTCTCCCTGCAATGCCCCGAGCTGACTGTTCCCTGCAAGGTGCCCTCACTCTGGCCCTTCATCCTCCTCTCCATTTAGCCGCCTGCCAGGCTGTTCCCATGCACCGGCCTCACAAGTGGCTAGAAATGTGGCATGATTAAAGTGGTCTAGGAAGTCCCCTTCCCCGAATAAACAGCTGGCCCCATGCACTGCCCATGTCTGACTTTGCTTTTTTCTCGTGCCTGAGTTCCACCATTAGAAATGTGTGCTGGCCAGTTCACAATTGTAAAGATATGGAACCAACGTAAGTGCCCATTGACCAATGAGTGGATAAAGAAAATGTGGCATACATACACCATGGAGTACTACTCAGCCATAAAAAGGAACAAAATAATGTCTTTTGTAGCAACTTGGATGGAGCTAGAGGCCATTATCCTAAGTGAAGTAACTCAGGAATGGAAAACCAAATTCCAAATGTTCTTGCTTATAAGTGGGAGCTAAGCAATGGGTAGGCAAAGGCATACAGAGTGGTATAATGGACACTGGAGACTCAGAAGGGTGACAGTAGAAAGGGGATGAGGGATAAAAAAAACTACATATCCTGTACGATGTACACTACTTGGGTGAGGAGTGCGCTAAAATCTCAGAATTCACCACTGTATAATTCAGCCATGTAACCAAAAACCACTTGCACCCTAAAAGCTATTGAAATAATTTTTTTTTTTTTTTGAAGAAAAAAGTGTGCGCTGGTAAGCCTCCTCTTTCAAATACAGACACCCTGAGAAGGGGACCATGTGGTAGTGAGTGTCTCTTCCACACCTTAATGTGAATTCATGCAAATAACTGGCTTTTCCTAATAACCAGGTTTGATCAGAAAGAGGGGATGAGGTGAGGGGTTTGAAAGGGTGCTGAGAGCTCAGATGGGGTGATTTTGGAACACAGATTCCTGGATGGGTGGGTCTTAGAGGGTGGGTAGAGGAATCTGAGCAGTGTAGGAAAAGCATGAAGATACCAGGGGGAAAAAAAAGTGTGCTGCAAATGCCTGTTTCACTGTCCTCCAAAAACACTGCCAAAGGAGAGTGGGGGAAAACCAAAGGTCAAAGACACATGCAAGGTGGCTTCATAACTTCCCAGTGTCCCCATCTCCGGTTAGAACCAAAGTTTAGGTATTAACTAAGGACATACACACACACCCCACCCCCCACACACACCCCTAGAGAAAGTCCAAAGAAAAACACAGCAATGCTCAGAAAACTACCCCAAACATGTTCCTTTGAAAACTGCCAACTGAGGAGCCCTCCCTGATCAGCCGTTTCCTCTAATTGCAACTTCCACCCTTCTAGAATTTCCCCTCCTCTGCAGGTCCAGCCCACAGAGACATTAATCCCTATTCAAGTGAAACTTCAAGGTTTTTCCTTCTATTAAAAAAACAAAAAACAAAAAACTCTCAAAACACCCCAAAGCAGTGTCTCTAATGTCACCGGTGTGTGCCTTTGCCTGGAAGGGAGGGAGAGGCTCCACTGTATGGAGGCCTGGCCTCAAGTTTCCTCACCTGGCCTCTCTCTTGTTGAAAGGCAGAAATGCGACCCTTGGTCCCTCCTCCACCCCACTTCCCCGCCCCCCGACAGCTTTAATAAACTGTGATTATTTCAGTCCTTACAGCACAGCTGTCCTGTGAATTGTCCAGTCAGTGTTACGGGGTGGAAGCCAAGGGCTGGCGTGTGGAGCTCAGATCTCCGAATAAACCGGCCCTCCCTTTCCCTCCTCTGCCTGCCTGCTCCCTAGCAGGTGGGAGTTGAGGAGGAGGGCGGTCTCTGGCTGAGACCAGGGATGACAGAAGCATTTTCTGAGCAGCCTGCTGATGGCAGAGCCCCAGTAGGAGAGGGTGAAGGAGCACAGCTTGCAGACAGGGTTGGGGTGGAGTCGCCTTACCTACGTGCTGTGAATGCAGGCCTCTCTAAAATTCTCCTTCATCCCAATCAAGGAGCCCTGAAATTGCACCTCTAGAGATTAACCTCGGGCTGCTTCTCTGCTTAAAATGTGCTGGTGCATTATTTGAGGACAGAAATGGAGCTTTAGTCACTTTATCATTTACAGGAGGTGTTTGGGAAATGTTGGTTGAATGAACGAATGACATTCTGGGCTGCTATTAGAAATAATAATAGAAGAAAAGAAGAAAAGGAGCAAAGCGCTGGGGGCTTCAGGAGAAGTGGGCAGGGATGACCCTGAGTGAGAAGGGAGAAGAAAGTGATGCTAGGTCAATCCTACTATATCACAGTTGTGCACACAGCTAGCCAGGGCAACAACACGGGTGATCTGGTCCTTGCCCTTGAAGAGTGTGACTGTCTTACCAAGTAACGGCCATTTGTGCCACTCCGCTCCTCTGAGAAGTTGGGAAAATGGTCCTCAGCACTCAGAATGGTCAAAGCTGAACTTCAGAAACCATCTACTTAAGGGCTCTCTCCATCATTTTCAGCAGCAGAAGCCCTCTTTCATAAACACAATTTTGTGCAGACCCAGACCCATGCAGATCTGTTGTGCTTGAGCCAGCTGTGTGAATCCCTGTGGAGAACACCAGCGTAATCCATCCAACTGCCCATTTCAAGTCGGGAAACTGAGGCACACAGAGGTTAAAAAGTGTTCTCAGACTTCACCACAATCCCCTGCAGGCAGCTGGTGGCCTCCTTTGAGATTCAACTTCAGTACTTCTTGGGTAGGCATGGGCATCTATAATGTTTTATTTATTTTTTATTTTTTTGAGATGGAGTCTTGCTCTGTCACGGAGGCTGGAGTGTAGTGGTCCCATCTTAGCTCACTGCAACAACACCCACCTCCTGGGTTCAAGCGATTCTCCTGCCTCCGCCTCCCTAGTAGCTGGGATTACAGGTGCTCACCACCACACCTGGCTAATTTGTGTGTTTTTAGTAGAGATAGGGTTTCACCATGTAGGTCAGGCAGGTCTCGAACTCCTGACCTCAAGTGATCCGCCTGTCTCCGCATCCCAAAGTGCTGGGATTACAGGCGTGAGCTATGGTGCCTGGCGTGTAATCTTTCAAAAGACTTTATAGGTGATTGCAACATGTAATCAGGTTTAGAAACTGCTGGACTACGGGACTCAGCACTATTTGATGGTGAAGAGTCCATTCACAGCAGAGTGTAGTCCAGGCTGCTCTTGGGCCATACAAGCCAAACTCCATTACAATAACTTCCAGGAAGCACTGGGATTCATTTCTGGTCTTCAGGTTTGGCTACACTGAACATGATGCCATAGAATGGCTAATGACCAGGACTTAGGATGTTCTAATGAAAAGATAATTTTTTAAAAAAATTTTTAAATATTTGGTAGTCTTCAAACTAGGTGAGTTCCTAGTTTGTCTTTGTTAAGAGTTAGTTATCCTGGTCAGTCCCATAGGCATAAAACTGGGATAAAATGATTTCATTGTGGAGCTGAAATATCAGCATGAAATAGAGTACCCAGCCATACAAAGCCAATGTCTTATAGGAATATAGAGGGAAAGCTCAGTATAGAGCTCTAGGACATGCAAAGGAAACACCAGGGTGTGCAGGATGCTCAAGAGGTCTGAATGGCTCTCACTATACCTACAGAAAGCAAGCATGACTGAGCTGATCCCAGAATACTTCCTGGCTACTGCTCCCTTGAGCATATAAACCCTTAAAAATAGGATGGCTACAATAAAAAGGCCGTATTATCAACAAGTGTTGGTGAGGATATGGAGAAACTGGAACCATCACATACCTGCCAGTGGGAATGTAAAATGGTACGGCCACTGTAAAAAAACATTCTGGTAGTTTCCCAAAGGGTAACTATCCAGTTACCACATGAACCAGCAATTCCACTCCTAGGTATATACCCCAAAGAAATGAAAATCTGGGTCCACACAAAAACTTGCAGATGATTGTTCAAAACAGCATTATTTACAAAAGCCAAATATGGAAACAACCTAAATATCCATCATGGGTAAATGGACTTACCCATGATGGGCAAATACCATTAGGAATGGGTAAATAAAATATGGTATATCCATACAAGGAATATTCAGCAATAAAGAGAAATGAAGTACTAATGCATGCTACAAAGCTAATGACTCAAAAGTGGTAGGTTAGTTGAAAGACACTAGTCACAAAAGACCACATATTATCTGATTCTATTTATATGAAAGGTCCAGAATAGGCAGATCTATAGAGACAAAAGGTAGATTATTGGTAACCCAGGACAGGGGCTTGGGGTGAAATGGGCAGCGACTGCTAATGGGTACAGTATTTCCTTTGGAGTAATCAAATACTATAAAACTCATAATGGTAATGGTTACACAGCCCTGCAAATATGCTAAAAACCATTGAATTTACACTTTAAATGGGTAGATTATACGCCATGTGAATTACATCACAATAAATCTTATTTACTGTTTTATTAAGAAAAACAGAAACAAAACAAGCATTAGAAAAGTTTCTATTGCTTAGGTTCTATCTAATAGACGCAGCCTCTGCTAGACTTCCCTAGGGCTTATGGATGGCAAGTGTCAACAGGAGCTGAGACCACTGTCATCTCTCCAGTGACCCCTTCCAGTGGCTCCAGAAAAACCAATGGACCAAACTGTTGTCTCCAGAAACAATTTAACAGAATTGTCAGCCAGAATCCACAGCCAAGAAAGCAATAGCCCTGCATGTACGTGTACAACGCATATGTGTAGGCAGCACAGATTTTCCTGAAGGCCAAGTCCAGTTATATGATATCATTTGGGAGGGTCACATGTACATTTGCATCTGGTTTGCATCTAATTTGGAAAAGCCGACATAGATCGTGTACCATATTATTAGGTAATTTTTCAAGTTTGGAGTCTCAGAGTTGCTCCACTCAATTTGTTCAGTGGATGGACTCAGTTATTGACTGATGAATTACAGCTTGCTCTGGGGTTCCTGGCCTAGGAGGGGCAGCCTGTGGTCATGCACGCTTTCCTGTTCTGTGCTCCATGCACACACAAGCCAAGCCACCATTGGGGGGCAGCTCTTAACCCACAGGGAGAGCCTCCTTCTCACTAGCTGGCTTCCAGCATAGAGGAGGGAGGTGCATGGGTGAAGATGAGGTGGAGGGAGCCCACTCTAGCTGATCCCCTTCCAAGCAAGGCCTACATGGAGGGGGCCTTCCAAATGGAACAAAAGGGAAAATGACAGAAGAGAGCAAGCATTCCTATTTATCTAAACACAGGATCTAGATGTACAGCGGGAAAGTGAAATTATGCTGCAATTTTGAAAGTCATCCACTGAAGATAAACTCTCCTTTCAAAGGAATTACTCATTTCACTCCATCATGATACCTCAGGGTCTATCAGTATTCAAATTTATTAAGCAATAACATGCAGAATGCATGATATAAAAGGCCTGTTTCATCACCCATTCCCCACGCTATTTTTTTTTTTTTTTGCCAAGTCATGAGAAGTGCAGCAAGTTAAAAATCAAACAAAAACTAACAAGCACATACACACAAGATGGAAAAGAAATCCTCCATGGAAGTTACTATGAAACAGGCGGCTTTAGAAAGGAAAAACACAATCTCTGACTAATATGAAGGAGACTCCAAATTGCTCTTGGCAACAATCTCTCAACCCGATTCCCCTCCCTCTATTCATCTCCACAGTTCCCAGCCAAAGGAAAATAAACTGAACAGCTCTCTCCCCGGCCCAACCTGTAGGGCTGCCTGGCTGAGCAAGGGCTGAGCAAACAAACATCCCCATGCAATTATACACCTGTGTAATTGCTGTAAACACTGGGACAGCCAGCCGGGTGCTCACTGCCCTTATCAAGCTGATTATCTCAATATTGGGGGAAAATGCCTTTATTCTGGCAGACGACATCAAGGTAGTATGCAATATGATCTTGTGACCTCAAACCCAGGAATTTTTTTTTTTTTTTTTTTAAAGAAAAAAAAGAAGAAACAAATTATTCTTCTAGCAAGAGTCAGTAACAATTCTGGGGAAGGAAAGTCCCAGAGCATCACTCAGATGGGTAATAGCTTCAAGGCAAGATTTATCAGTTCACCTTCCTCACAAAAGTGATAGTTAATTTTAGAGGTAGTTATCTTACACCTATTACACCATTCAGGATGGAAGGAGAGTTAACAGGCCAAACGCCCCAGATTATTTATGGCTGCTCTGTCTCAAACATCCATCCAACACCATTCTATTAGGACAGATATGTCTGGTCAGCTAAAACGAAGGACAGGATTCTCAGGAAATGGCATTGTAAGTGGAGATGTAAGTGGATGAAGGGTCTTTCAGTTGAGTCCTAAAACCGCCCCAGAAGGCCAAGATGAGCTGCTCTGTGAACCATGTATGGTCTAGAGACTTGGGTTCTAGTCTTGGCTTTGCTACCAACAAGTCCTGTGAATGTGGACAAGCTTCCCTCCCCAAGGTTAAGGGCAGGCGCTTGAAGCTGAATTCGAGTCCTATGAAAATGCCATTCTGGCCACCAGGAAGTGGGCAGATGCATCAGGAGGATGACACCCTGGGACAGTTCTCAGTCTGGCCAGCACTGATCCAAAGAGATGCCAGTCCTCTCAGAAACTGTTTGAGCTGCTTCTTGTCATCTCCAGCTGGCAGGTGGCAAAAGTGCAGACTCTTTGAAACCCACAACTGTAAACCCTAAATGAATAATCTGAACAGCAGGGGCTCAAACGGCTTCCTGGGCACTTGGGGCACAGGCTGACTGTGTTGTATGCACTCCACTGCATTCCCTTGAACCAGGGACAAGTCCTGGTAACTGCAGCATGGAGACTCCAGTTATTTTAACTTCCCCGCTCCTTTCTCTCCTTCCTTCTCCCTCTCCTCCTCTACATCCAGGCCTCCTGCTGCTGCTTCTCAGCAGCAATGCTTCCCAGGCTCCTTCCTGGGCTCCATCTCACTTCATCCAACCCTTTGAGGGTTGCACTATTACTACTACTATTCCCATTGACAGAGGCCAGAGATCCGGTCTGATTTCACTTACTGATGTATGCCCAGCACTTAGCATGGTACCTGGACACATACAGTAAACGATACAACAGTGTTGAATAAATGACTGATTGTTTGGAAAGACAATGACATTCAAAAAAAGTTAATATTAAATGTAACACATACTATTTTCTGTTGTACTGTAATTATACCAGGGTGATTCCTGTCTCCCAATTAAAGTGTAAGATTCTAAAACATGTGGGGTACAATGAGCGGCTTTGAATCCTGCCTCTGCTACTACCTGGACAATGTACTTAATCCATTTGAGCCTCAGTTTCCCTATCTGCAAAGTGGGGCTAATGATTCATATCTGATGTGACCTAATATGAGTCTTTTTTGGGAGAGTGGTTTCTTTGTCTATGCAGCTCAGGTTGTGCCTTAAGGGGGAGGACGGCACTGGGGCTACTTTCCTTTCCTAGAGTTTCACCCATTGGGGGTTCCTGAGCCTTTCTAAGCCCAGAGAGGATTTAACTGGGTGAAAGAAGGGGGACAGAGGGAGTGGAGCTGAAACTTGAACCTGGCAGAGCCTTTACCACCTCCAAGCCAGCGCGCCCCTCCCCCTTCCAAAAAATCTTCATCTCATCTGGAGAAACTGCCCGCTTGTTTCAATCACTTCCTTTCCATTTTCAAAATTCCGCATTTAGAAGAACTGGAAGTGGTCTACCACTAGCCGACCAGTAAGTCGCTGGAGTGGGGCTTCCTTCTGCGTGGAGCTGGGTACCAGCTATTAAAAGAAAGAAGGCAGCCGCCCGCTGCCTACCCGCCTGTCAGCACACAGCCGGGACAACGGAAGCCAGGAACAGAAAGGAACGACCCCGGAGCCCTCACCACAGAGCACGGAGTGGTGCACCCGACGACGCTCCATGCTACGCGCAGGGTGGGCGGCGGGGGCTCTGGGTGCTGGGATGGGGGGAAGCTCTCTCCATCGTTCTTCCCAGGCCAGCCCTGTGGCGGCTGCGCCCGCCTGCAGGAACTCAGGCGCTCCAGAGGGTGACGCGGGCCCGGGCGCCCGCGGGAGTAGGGACGCACGGGGTCAGTACTTACGCGCCACCCACACCGGGCCGCCTCCGGAGCTGGAAGACTTGCCTTCCAGCTCGACTCGCCTGCTCGGGTGGGAGTGCTCCCCATCCACTCGCCCCCAGGTTGGCGCTCAGGGAAGGGCCCCCCACCCACCCAGTTCAGCCCGCGATTCAAGCCCAGGGACCTGACGGGACTCCCGCCGCGCGCCGAGCTGGACTTCTGCCAATCGCTCCTTTAATTTCCACCCGTATCGCCGGACCTCGACTTCAGCCAAATTGCCATGGCTTTTGTCCCCCCTCCCACCCGCCCCCAAGTTTTTCATCTGACGCTCGGGAGAACCAAGCATTCTTGGGGGAGACAATTTAAACTACCAATGTACACCCGCAACTCCCTCTCGGAGTGCCCTTACGTTCCTTCCGCTGGCCCCTCGCCCCAAAGGAGCCCGCTGGCGTGGGCCAGCGGTAATGGGGCAGCGGCAAGAGTTGCTCTCTGCAGAGTTCCAGATCCTCTCTCCTATTTCGGGGGAGGTACGCAGCCCCACGCCCCGCAGGAGCTCCGGCGAGGCGGGGGTTTGAACGCCTTGCGGACGCCGCCACCCGCGCCAGCCGGAGCCGCCCCGCGGCCACCCGGCCACAGGGTCCCCGCAGCGTGTAGCGAGAATGCCCGCAGCGCCCGAGCTCTCCCGGCCGCCCGGAAGGGCTTCCTCCCCACCCCCTCCCCACGGCCCGGCCGCTGGGCTCCCCAGAGCCCCGATCCCAGCCCCGAGGCAGTCCGAGTCCGACGCAGACCCACCTGGGCGCCCGGGGGACGCCGCGCTGGTGCCCGGGCAGTGTCCTGAGCGCCGCCAGGGTCCCAGGCTGGGAATCCACGCGGTCGCGCTGCTCGGGGGAGCCTGCCGCAGCCGGCGGGAGGTTGTCATTGATTCGTGCTGGGCGAGTTAAGCCATTCCAGGAGTGGTTTTGAGCGAGCACTCCCTCCCCTCCCTCCAACCAGAAGTATTTGGCCGGGAGCCCCTTTGGTCCACCTGTACTGTCAAGCGCAGGACAGGACACGATCTCACCACTCGCGCTTTACGCTTCACTTTATGACACCAAATTAAGCTCTTTGGAAAAGGTAAAGCAGAAATAAAGGCAAGGGCGGTGGAGGAGCTTTTCTTGATTTTCTTTTCCCCTCTTTTCTCCTGGGTTCCTCCGTTTTGTTTTTTGTGGGTCCCCCCCCCCTTTCTCTAGTACTTCATAAAATGACTTACCACTTATCTCAAAGCAAGGGAGGCTTTTTATTATTATTGTTTTATTCAATTCAGCGTGTCTGTCTTTTTAGAGGCAATTTTATTTCCATTTGCCTGAAACCTAAGCCCAATAAAATTACTAGAATTATATGTTTTC
The DNA here is from genome assembly GCF_008728515.1 of Papio anubis. Taxonomy (NCBI): domain Eukaryota; kingdom Metazoa; phylum Chordata; class Mammalia; order Primates; family Cercopithecidae; genus Papio; species Papio anubis. The sequence goes on from NC_044994.1 coordinate 40,280,301, forward strand.
TCCTTACAGGGTCGTGAGTGTAACTTAACCAAATCAAACACTGCACAGCAATCCTTTAAGTAACAAAAAAAGAGGGAGTGCAGGAAGTAACCACAGAACTGCAGCTCCCTCCTCCGCTGGGGGTCATGAGACCTTGTGGGTAGGACCTACAGACACCCCTTCCCCTCAAACAAACACATATCATGCAGGCTGACTCAGAAATGCCAACCGGAGGTTCCAGCAGCCCACACTGGGGTGGGCCAGCCACCAATCACAGAGGTGTGGCCAAACACCCTCTCCCAGGCCTTTCCTTCAAACCTCACACAAACCTTCCCTTCAAGCCTTCTTGAAAACTGCCACCTGGGAGGCTCTGGCCAGCTGGGTGCTGTCAGGCCTCTTTTACCCTGGAACTGACTGGTCACCCGGAGGAAATAACCATTAACGCCTTGATACCTCTGCTGACTGTTCTCAGAAATGGGGGGAGAGCCAGGGGAGCGAATCTTTCCTTTTGATCATCTTCCCCCCGTGTCATAGAAAACAAGCACAAAACAAAGGAGTCCAATGAGGTGCTTGGCCTTCCGTAGCCTCTGCCACTCTTCCTGGGCAGGCCATGAGCCTTAAAGCATCCTGAAACCAGAAGTAAATCTCAAAGGTACATTGGCCATGAAGGTCCAGGGATGAGGTTGTGATTTGCAGAATCCCAGAAAGATGGTACAGACAAAACTATCTCCTCCAACAGGTGCCCCTTGCCTGAAATTCCAATGTTACAGATTCATTCCTTCTTGGGATATGCCCTGCAGGAAGCCTGCCCCAGAGAGGCAGGCAAACTTGCTTCAGGAAGGCAGGAAGGGTCAGGTCTGTCTCTGTGGTTCCCTGTAAAACTGTGAATACCCACCGCTGCAGGCAGGGGAGTAGGCGTCGCCACAACGGACTAGAATGCATCTGTCAGACTCTCCATGCTGTGGAAAGAGGGCTGTGGACTGCTGCGCCAGGGGAGAGAGAGGCTGGGCGGCCAGGATGTGGTGGGAAGAGGCTGTTAGGTCAGGGAATTGGGTGCTGAAGGGAAGAAGTGGGGGTGCTTCATCAGAGCAGGTGGACAGTTTCCAAGATTGGATGACTCCATAGCTTTTTATCAAAAACCAGGTACTCCCGGAACACCCAAGCCAAAGACTGAGAAGTCAAATCCCTTTGTCCACAAAGGCACTAGTTAAATATCCAATGAAGCGTAACTCCACACTCCACTCCCAGACCCAGGAGGTAAAGGTGCCAACACATGACCTGGATGGAATCAGTATGAATCCAGAAGTGTTTGCTGAGTGCCCATAAAGGGTTTGCCTCAATGGCCTGGGTGGAGGTGGGGTGGGTGCAGTGCAGTGCCAACCTTGGAGCCTCTCATCTTGTGGAGCAGATAAAGCACAGGCGGACTGGACAGTGGGGCAAGGTGCATCCACCACCCCGTGGGTGCATAAGGAACAGGGCAGTGCTTTTGCAGAGCAGTTAGTAAGGCAGGCTCACAGGGACCGGGCTCCAGGAGGAGTGAGGCTGTCTGGCCTGGAAGATGGTGCTGCAGGGAGCAGGAGAGGAGGGCATGTCAGGTGGGGGAGTGGAGGCAAGAGGGGGAGTCACGGAGGAAAGCCAGCAGCTGGCCTGGCTCAGAGGGTTCTCTCAGTGGTTACGACGACGGGAGGGGGTCTATGGGGTAGAGCCAGTTTATGGGTACAGCTTCCGGCTGAAAGGAAAGAGTACAGGGCAGGGCCTGATTTGGAGAGGAGGAAGGATGGGAGCACCTTTTCCAATCCAGCTGGAGCGGGATGTGGGAGGGAAGCTGTAGGGAGGGGTGTGCAGAGTTGAGGTGCCCAGCCCAGCCTACCCCTAGGCGGCTCCTCCTAGCCAGGGCTCCAGCCCCTGGACTGGAAGGAGTGTCTGGGTAGGCTATGGGTGGTGCCAGGGCCAATGATATTGCAGCCAAGAGCCTGGGGAGAGCTGGCTGCTGTCCAGCCCACCGGCTGGGTCCTGCAGTGGACAGTGAATGCCACTCCTCCCTCCCCCTAATCACTGTGTGTATGTGCCCTGCTGGGACACACCCTTTGGAATGGCTCTGGGCACAAAGTGGGGAGCGCCGCCCCACCAGCTCCAGCCTCCCTCGGTGCCAGCTGCCTCCTGGGAACAGGAACATAAAGCAGTCTCAGTGAAGTGGGTGGGGAGAGGGGGCTGGGGGAGGCTCCCAAAGCCACCCACAGAAGGGGCTCTGGGTGCACCAGACTCCAGATCTGAGTGTGCATCTCCTTTTGGGTCCGGGTTCCTTCCTAGGCCCTCTTTGGCCTTCTCCTCCTCCTCCTCCTCAGCTCCCTTCCTCCAGCCCTAGCCCTTCTCAGCCCCTACCTCTGGCTCCCCGCCTTCCCAGTTCAGGTCAGCCAGAGCACGTGGAAGCCGGCTGGCTTCACAGGGCAAGGCTGCCCTGACTTTCACAGCTGGCTCCAAACTCAACAACTCACTCGTGTTCCAGTGAGGATGAAAGCTCCTACTTCAACCACCAAGCATGGCTCAGAAGGCTAAACAGAAGCACATAAGCAAACATGCTACTGTCTTAACTTGAAACCTCAGCAGGGCCTAGTCATCGGCTGGGGTTGTGATGTAGGCACACAACAGCTTTGTGCCCACAAGCACACACAGATACAGAGTGTCTGCACACATGTGCATAAAGAGGCAGACACATGTATGAGCTCTGTGATCTGCAGAGAGTAATACTAATATTGATGAGGGCCTCTGCCCTCACTCCTTGCAACCACACGGTGAGGTAGATCTTGTTATTTCCTCCATCTTACTGATAAGGAAACTGGGGCTCAGAGAGGTTTCACAACTTGTTTAAGGTCCCACTGCCTGACATATGATAAAACTGGACATCACACTCCATCTTTGTGATTCTGGTGACCCAAGGCAACCCTGGGGTTCAAGCTCTGGCTCTTTGTCTGGTTCATACACTTGGTTTCCTAAGGGGCAGTGTGGTTTGCTGATGCATGCCTCAGTTTCTCCTTCTGAACAAGCAGGGTAATGACTCTTCCTGAATCTGAGGGTATTGTTAGGCAGAAGGAGGCTGAGATGGAGGTTGGCCTTTGGTAGAGTGCTGAAGCAAGTCATCCTAGAGGATGTGCAGACACAGGATGAGTGGTACTCAAGCCAGAAACTCAGCGCCACCCTTGCTGCCTCCCTCTCCTTCCTGGCCCCCACCCCCGCCCCCAGCCAAACCATCCACCAGCGAGTCTGTCTCTAAAATAGAGCTCGAACCTACCCTCTTCCTGCCACCTCTGCCACTGCCGCCCTTGGCCGAGCCTCTATCCCCTCTCACCTTGACTTCTGCAGGCACCTCCTAAGTGGTCTCTCTGCCCCATTCCTGTCCTGCTCCTTCAGCCCAAAGCCACACGACTGCCAAAGCAATCCACTTAAAACAGGCATCTGGTCCTGTCATAGGGCACTTACATGCACTTTATACTACTCACCATAGCCCGCAAGGCCCTTCTCTCGCCAAACTCCCCGCACCCCATACTTCAATCACAGACAGGCACCCCTCCTTCCTTCTCCTTCCTGCTGTGGGACTTGGCTTATGCAAATTTCCCAGGCTGAAATGCTCCCCCAACTTTGGGTCTTGCAGGAATGTCACCTCTTCAGAGAGGGCTTTCCTGACCACAGATAAATTAGGATCTTGTAGCCCATTATCTAGCTCAGACCCTTGATCAAAGGATTCATGCTTGCATTGATTTTATTATTTGACGGTCCCTCCCACTAGAATGTAGGCTACTTGAGGGCAAGGACCCATGCATCTTTTCTTACTGTATCGTGTCTGGTATGTCATTGGCCCCAGGCAGGTATGTGTGGAACAGGTGTTTATTGAGAGAATCCTAGATCTGGGAAACAGAAGGACTGGATCTTGTCTTGATGAAATTCTTCCATTGTAGAGAAAATTTGTGAACCAGCGGGGAAAAGTAATAGGTTAATATTTATGGCATCATGGTGGCATGGGCAGTGGGTCAGTCTTTCTTTTGCTGGAGTGAAGATTTCACACTGTATTTAACAGGCTCCACCTGTCATTCCTCCTTGTATTTCTTGGATGCTCAACAAATGTTTAATTGAATTTTGAGGAAAACTGAAAGAAAATGCAACCAGTTCAAGGGAGGAGGGACATACCAAGCATTTTCCTTCGTGGCCCCTCTGGCTTCCTGTCCAATCACAGGCTACGACCTCACCGTTCTGAAGTCCACTGTTTGTATATTAGCACCTGTGGATTGTAATGGCATGGCTCTATCACTTTCATCCACAGATCAGATTTTATTGAAATGTATTAAATGGCAATTTGAAATAACAATACATTGCTGTTTAGCATCGAGAACAGACAGGGAGCCACGAACTGAAGCTAAGCTACACTTTAACAGCCCTTTATTTGGTCACCGAGTTTACCCAAATCTGTTAGTTGCCAAGGCTACATACATTTCTGCTACTGTGTTTTAGGGGGGCGACCCAGCCATTTGGAACCTATCAGCCATTTGCCAAACCCCATCAAACTCCTCCACTTCTTCCAGAACATAATGATGATGCAGAGAAACGGAGTCCTTTGGCCTTACTGGCCTTTGGCTGCCCTGTCCTGCAGGGGCTGCAAGGCAAGGAAGGGCAAGGAGCTGTGGCCCCAGAGGGAGGACTGGGTGCTGGCAGAGCCTGCCTCCCATTTAGGAGCACTCGGAGACCAGCCAGTGCTTGTCCGAGGCCCTGGGGAACCTCCGAGGAGGGGGTGTGGGCCAAGCACAGGTGCTGGGTTGTTCTCTCTGCGGGAAAGTACCCTGCCAGGCTGGGGTGCAGGGCAGGACTCCGAGCCTGGCTGGCTGCACAGTAGGCTGTGCAGGGTCCCAGCCCTCTGCTCACAGCCTGAGGGCCCCAGGGCTGCCAGGGCCTCGCCCTCCTCCCAGACTGTATCAGGTAACACCATCAGGCACCCACTGTGGGAGGAGGGAAGGGTGCCAGGCAGGAGCTTCAGCTAAGCCTGGCTTGTGGGGAGGAGTGGGGGGTGGCTGGGCCTGTCCCCATGGATCCCAGAGGAGGAGGGCTTGGTCAGAATTTGGTCAAGGTGGGATAGTGGCAGGAAAGGGGGTGGCACCACTAGCTAGGGGAGGCAGATTCCCTCTTCTCTTCCTTCCTCCCTCCCTCCTTCCTCCACTCCTCCCTCTCTCCCTTCTTGACTCTTCCTTCCTATTCACCTTCCTTCTCCCTTCCTCTTCCTTTCACTCCTCTCTCCCTTCCCTTCACAGGCATGTACTACCTATTCTGTGCCCCACGCTACTCCAGGCTTTGGCTATAAAGTGGTGAACAATCCACATGGTCTCCACCCTTATGGAGCTGACCTTCTTCTAGAAGGGGAAAGATAATAAACAGATAAACATCTACCATGAACTCAGGTGGGTGAGTCCAGATCATTCAGCCCCATCCTTAGGCAAACCACTTTTCCATCTCCAGCAGCCTCTCACCTCATTTGCTTCCCACCCTCAGGGGCCAGGAGCAGCATTATAGCTCCCATATACAGTGAGGAAGTGGGGCTGAGGGTGGGGAGGCGACTTGCCCGAGGTCACACTGGGGGCACAGGTAGAGCTGCTGCAGTGGAACCTTGGCCACCTGCCTCCCAGGAGAGTGCTCCCTTCCTCCAGCAGGGTCACTGGCACTTACCTCCAAAGCAGGAGAGATTTAATTCTGTGCTTCTAAAGACACTTTCTGTTTTTAAGAAAATATTTATGCACAGAAAACTAAGAAAAAAAAAATGCACTACGAACCTTACCCTAGGACAAACAACTAATTCATTTTATATTAAATTAGCACTTACTGTGTGTAAGACAGGATCCCTGAGGGTCTAGGCAGCCCCAAGAGCTGAGGTCTGGCTACATTAGCTGCAAACTGTCACCATGACCCACAATCCCTTTGTCAGCTCCAAAGAGCTGACAAAGACTCTCTCCTTCAATAAACCTTAGACAGGTTTCTCTGAGCCCCTCTTGTCCTTGGGCCCTGTCTTTGGCCGGCCTAGTCCAGTTTTAACAAAAATGCTGCTAAGTCAGGTTAGCAAGAATCCCCCATCCCTTGATATCTAATCATCTTGACCTGCTGGCCTGCCTTCTGCAAGAATCCTGTTAAGTCAGTTCAGCGAGGATCCCTCTACCTTTGATGTCTCCTCTTGGTAATTTTCCATCCACTCACCACCCTCTGCATCTTGACTATAAATCCGTACTTGTCTTTGTATTTGGTGTTGAACCCGGATCCCTCTCCCCTATTGCAGTACAGCTCAACTCTGAATATCACAATGACAAGCGGGGGTACCCCTATGCAATCGTTCTGAATAGTCTTTAGGCCAGGAGCGGTGGCTCACGCCTGTAATCTGAGCACTTTGGGAGGCTGAGGTAGGCGGATCACTTTAGGTCAGGAGTTGGGAGACCAGCCTGGCCAACATGGTGAAAGCCCCGTCTTTACTAAAATACAGTGGGACATGGTGGCGCCTGCCTGTAATCCCAGCTACTTGGGAGGCTGAGACGGGGAAAGAATCGCTTGAAGCTGGGAAGGGGTTACTGCAGTGGAAATAAGACCTGTGCCTACACTCAACCTAAAGCGACAAACCCAGTTTCACAACCTCAAAATTTACCATCTGCTTTCTTCCCTCGCTCAAAACTTTCCTCTTTAGACTTAAGAGATCTCACATCCACTGAGCTGGAGTGCAGTGGCACAAACAGGGCTCTTTCCTGCAGCGTCAGCCTCAGGCTCAAGTAATCCTCCAACCTCAGCCTCCCAAGTAGCTGGGACTATAGATGCATGCCACCATGCCATTAATTTTTTATTTTTAGCAATGCATGAACTTTTGCA